>NW_004949110.1:529988-542526 GCF_000317375.1 Microtus ochrogaster
GTAGAGCCATCAGGGCTCCCTGACCTGTGGGAAGTCCAAGGACCGCCCACCTCCATCCACGGACTTGCTGAACATAGTGTGTTTAGTTTTTATCTCTGAAGTAAAGAGGTCCATTCTCTATGAGGTAAAGAGGTGGTTTTAGGGTATACAGATGAACAATGGGGCAGGTTGAGGCCTCTGTAAAGCGACAGTTTCAGGCTGCAGTCATCCAGGAGGAGGGAGCTCTGGTTGATAGTGTTTTCAACCAGTGATCAATTGTTCATAAGCACTTGTACTGGAGGAAGGCTTGGACAGTTCCCTGAGCCTATACTGGGAAAGGCTTTGCCACTCTCATGAGCCCGGCACTGGGATCCTTGGCATAGCAGTGCTCATGTCAACAGCACACATTCACTTGGGTTTGCCTCTGCTACTCATACATGGCCACATAGAGAGTTTGAGGCTGGCAGTGACCACATGAGACACTGTCCACACACACACACACACACACACACACACACACACACACACACACACAGAGAGAGAGAGAGAGAGAGAGAGAGAGAGAGAGAGAGAGAGAGAATGATATTTGTGATGGGTGCGTCATAATAGAGGGTTGAAGGAATGGGGGACAAAGAGGCTCAGAGAGAATGGACGGTATGGCAGAAAATCTTACAACAACCAAGACAGCCCTCTTCCTAGAGCACCCATGAAATAAAAGCAGTCAAGCCAGTCTGGGTCCACAGGGCCTTAAGACTTTGGTGACCTCAAGACCGTCCCCAGCATATGAAGAGACAAAGCAGGAATTTGAACCCAGCTCAGGGGCAGAAGACTTCCTGAGATATTTCAGCACTAATTATTACCCCTTTGCCAATTCAGAACCTTTCCTCCATCACCATGACAAACCCCCATTTCATAATAACCAGGAGGACTCTTCATTAGAAGGGGTGAGGAGCAAAACAAGCCTGCGTAGGTAAACTTGCCCTTAGTTCAGAAGAATTCATTGGTTGGGGCACCTCAGCATACCAGGAGAGTGGCTGGAACCAGAGGACCAGAATCAAAGATGCCAAAATTCAACCCCAAGGATTCTGTTAGGACCCAGATGCCCTCCCAGTGGAAACATCAACAGATAAGGTGAATTTTCGCATTCTGTCGTCCCTAATAGCAGAGCTATATAATAGCCTAATAGCACAATTGGAAGGGTTAAAAATCTTGCTCTAAGCCTGCACCAGCTCTGGGCTGAGAATGTTAAAGGCTGTCATCAGCTTCTGCAGAAATGAGAGAAGCATCAGTCAGCCACACAGATACAGAAGCAGAGGCAGGCGAGCCAGGCTGCTGGGCAGATTTGAAATAGCCCCTGTGTTCTTTAGCCTTCAGCTGAACATCTAGGACAACTCACCCCAGTGCTGTCAGTGCCTCTGAGACCATCAAAGTTTCTTCAGCAAAGCAGAGCTTGCTGCAGGATGAGAGGTTAGGACCACTCACAGTGGCCTGAGTTAGACAGTTAGATAGATAGTCACACTTCACCTGATAATGGTGTCCATCAAGTTGCACTTAGACGTGGACATATGGAGGAAAGAACTCTTCCCCTAAGCTTGTCCTAAGGGCACCATCTGAGTAGTCCTGGACAGAATGCCTGGCTGTGAGAGTACAGAGAAGGGAGAAACCCACCGCCCTCAACACAGCTGGATCGATGAGTGAATGGAGAGATAGCCCCGACCCCAGCAGAGAGAAGACCAGAATCCAGCCTAGATTCCAGCTCAACAAAGAAGGGCTGTAGTTGAAGGTAGAGAAAACAAGAAAAAAACCTTGAGTTTCAGGGCTCAGAGATTTGAGACAGATTTCTGGAGATCCGTCTGGTCAATAGATGCTTTAGATGGGGAGACAGACCTTAGCAGAGCCCCGCCAGTACTGCGACCAGCCCCAGATGGAAGTGTCACAACACCAAGGACCTGGTGACACTTGGGATGGGGACATCTTGAGACCCTGGATGTAGAGAGCAACAGATTAAAGTCTATCCTGCTTTTACCATAACCAGTCCATCTCTGTAGGGCCCAGGGATCATTCAGCAAGGACCAGGTTGGCTGCTAGAGAAACAAGCTTTGTATTTTTGATGGTGTGGATTTAAAGCAAACCATCCGAGAGCAATGAGGGTGCAGGCTCTGGCCTCCTCCTTCTTTTCTCCCATTTGAACACAGCTTCCCCTCTCAATAGCTTTCCAGAAGATACCTCAAGACTGGTATTTTGATATATATATTAATTTTTCATTGCATTTTATTTACTTATTTTGTGGGGGAGGAGATGCACGCACAAATAGAGATCGGAGGACAACTTGCAAGAGTTAGTGTTCTTCTTCCAGGGTCTGGGTCCCCAGGATCAATTCTGGGTTATCAGACTCAGCAGCAAGCACTTTTACCCACTAAACCACCTTGCAGGCCCAATAATTCATGTGGTGATGACACGCACAGATTACCAGTCCAGCAACTTCTTTCAGTGCCCCTGCTATGGGTGACTTAGTACCTTGGGCAGCAGGATGCAGGAAAGGAAGTCAGAACTCAAGAGACCTGTTGTTCCAGCCTCATTTCTTCAAAGAGGGCCTCTGAAAAGCCACTGTGGGGGTCATGGAATGACAGAGTATCTGCCAGTTTTCTTGTTCTAAAATGTCAGCTAAAACCCACCTCTCGGAATAGATGGTAACAACTACCTCACACTTGAAGTCCAGACGACCAGCAGCCCTGCAGTCAGTGCCTCTGAAGCCAGGCCAGCTTAGGGCTGTCAGATAGGAAACACATCCCTGTAAACCTCCCATTACCCTAGCTCTGGATAACGAGCAAGACAAATGGGGACAGGTATTGCCCATGGAATACCACATTTTCCAGAAGAGAGAATCTTTTCCTGTTCTTCCTGGTAGTAAATAAAGTGCTTCCCCTCCCCCCAAAATGAAGGGGGCTCTGAGAGAGCTTATAAATATAGAGGGTGCTTTCCAAATGAAAGACTGGTTTGGGGTTCCCAGTTGGACTTTCTCTTAGTCTCCAGACTTTCATCTATGTTTATGTAACCTGTGCTTGGAGAAAGGGGGTGTCATGGGGTGGGGGTGGGGAACCATGATTCCTGGCAAGTGGATCATAGCTAGTTGTCTTAGCTCACCTGGCAGTGCTGGCCAAGCACAAAGACCATCACAGTTGGAATGTGAAGAAAACACCTGTCCTCCCCTTCTTACCCACAATACCTCCAGAAGGTGTGTTGGGGTACAAGCAGAAAGAGTAGAGAATGCTACGCCCCTCAGTGCAGCCTAGCAGGCTTCATCTCAAACAACAAGCCCTTCCTGTCTCACCTGCTCTGCGGGAAAAGAAGAGCTTTCCATAAATGTGGGACTAGCATTTGCAAATGATCAGCACTGAGTTCTTTGTAAAGGCAACTGTCAGAACTTTCTGGAAGGAGATGGCACTGTCAGTGATAGAGCTGCTGCTACCCAGAGAGAAGGGCACAGCAACAGTGAACAGAACAACCCACCTCACCCTGGCATGGCAACTATTTAATGAACTAGTTACATTCTCACAACCTGGTTGGCTCAAGGACTTTCAGGATCTGGAGGCAGGAAGGTGGGGCTAAGGAACTGTAGATACAGCCAGAGCAGAGCTGCACAGCAGGGACCAAGAGGTCCTTTTGTAAAGGACAGTCATGGCCACAATGAGGAGGGACAAGAATGCCAGACTCGGAACCTAGATTGGAGGACAGGCAATGAGAAACAGAAGCCTGCCAGGTTCTAGAGAATTCTCTGTGGCTGTTTGAATGTTGAGTGACTCCTTGTGCCCCAGTATTGACCCAAAGGTAAGATTCAAAGAAAAAAAGTCAGTTATAGTTAATCATAGCATACAAGTGAATCTTTGTGAGTTTGAGGCCAACTTGGTCTACATACTGAGTTCCAGGATAGCTAGGGTCACATAGTGTGAACCTGTCTCAAAAAAACAAAACACAATAAGAAGAGATAAGTCCTGATATAAGAGATGAAAACCCTGGCCCCACTTCATTATGAAAAGACCCAACAGATTAAGATCATTTGTGGGGCAAGACTTTGTTTCAGTTTCTTTAACAGCCGTGCTTACAAAACATGGAACATATCAGTGCAGTCTGCCAACTGGGCACCAGACACTCTACACATGAAGCCATTGGTCTGTAATACAGTTGTCTGCTGCTTCTGAGAAATCCCTCAGTCCAAGCTGGAAGAGCCTGCTGGGGAGGCTACTTACTCATTAGTGTCTCCTCAGCATCCATCATGGATCACAGTAGCTGCACAATGACTGTTTCCCAAATGAATAGCTGGATGGATGATAGGACGGATGGGTGGATGGGTGGCTGGCTATGGATGAATGCACAGATAAGTGGGTGGGTGGGTGCATGAATGAATGGGTAAATGCATTAGTGAATCTTTTGGACAATCAGATCTTTCTTCCACTGTATCCTCACTATGCCGTTATGTCCCGGCTATAGACTTCCCTCAAAAGAAATGAGGTGTCTCTGTGTTGAAGTGTGTGATCTTCAGTTTGACACAAGTAAACTGGGCCTCCAGCCCTGTGACAGAAACAGCTTCAAGCGTCCACCCTCTAGTGTCTAAATGCTAGTATGCACCATAGGTTCCACCTTTTGCAATCACAGCTGTTTTCCAAAGGGGATCACAGCAGCATTTTGCCTCCCACAGACTTTAATCTGCAAGGTCTGTTTCCTATAATGAAATGGAGTCTGAATCGCCTTCTTTTAAATCATGATCTGTTATGACAATGAAAGGTGTATTGTGTGGCTTTAAGAGCTAGGCTAGAGGAAGCAATAGCAATTGCTCCTGGCACTCCTGGTACTCTGGTTCTTAGATCTTGGCCGTGCTCCGAGGAAGCCTAACCAGCTCCACTAACAGACCATGTTTAAGTGTTGAAGACACATCCCCAGGACAGCTCTGAGCTGAAGTACACCATTTTGCCATCCATGTCAATGAGATATCTTTATGGAGGAGAAATAAACAAGTCCCCTCAACCCCTATCTAAATTGTAATTTTGTGGGCATAAAAATTAATGTTATCAAAAAATTAGTGTTGTCATTTAACCACAAGATTTAGTAATAATTGTGCAAAAGTAGACACTGAGAACAACAAAAAAATCTACTTAAATGGATCATAAAATGATAAATTAGCAATACTTCTTAAACATTCTCAGGCCTTAAATATCCCTTCAAAATTCGCATGTCTTAGCGGGGAGGGGCTTGGTCCTGCCCCAATTTAATGTGCCAGACTTTGTTGGCTCGCCATGGGGAGTTCATTGGGAGGACTGGATGGGAGGTGGGCTGTGGAAGGAGGGATAACTGTGGTTGGAATGTAAAATGAAATTTTTAAAGATTAAATAACTAAAAAAAATCCCATGCCTTAAATCCAACATCACATTTTTGGGTGATTTAACTCTTGTGAAGAAGGGAAATATGAGCTCTAAAATGTTATTGCAAGAATATATTTTGATGTGGTATGTATACACAGTGGAATTTTATTCACAAGTAAAGAGCAATGGAATTAAGGCATTTGTGGGAAACAGATGAAACTGAGATGATCATGTTAATCAAAGTGAGCCAGACTTAGAAAGAAGACAAACACACGTGTTTGTATATGTGAAATCTAAACTTAGATTGTGTACTCGTGTGTATGAGTGGGAAGGAAAACACCTAAGCTGGGGGACACAAAAGAAGGCGATATAATATATGTGACCTGTGTAGAAGGACTGTTGATTGACGGCAAGGCCCAACCAAAGGAAGCCAAGAGACAGGGAGAGTAACAGAGATACAGATAGGAACAAAGTATAATGACTCACATGTATGAAAACGAAACATCACACTGAGACCTATTATCCATGATGCTAGAAGCCTGCAATTCCAGCCACGCTGGAAGCTGAGGCAGGAGGATGGCGAACATCCAGAGTGAGTTCAAGACCTGCCTGTGAAATTTTTTTCTGGTAATGTCTTTTTATGCTTTGTTTTTTATTGAGCTATATTTTTCTTCACTCACCTTCCTTCTCCCCTCCCCTTCTACCCTCTCCCATGGTCCCCATGCTCCCAATTTACTCAGATCTTGTCTTTTTCTACTTCCCATGTAGATTAGATCCATGTATGTCTCTCTTAGGGTCCTCATTGTTGTCTAGGTTCTCTGGGATTGTGATTTGTAGGCTTGTTTTCTTTGCTTTATGTCTAAAAGCCACTTTACCAGGAGTGTGTGAGAACATATGATAATTGCCTTTCTAGGTCTGGGTTACCTCACTCAATATGATGTTTTCTAGATCCATCCATTTGCCCACAAATTTCAAGATGTCATTTTTTTCTGCTGTGTAGTACTCCATTGTGTAAATGTACTACATTTTCCTTATCCATTCTTCAGTCGAGGGGCATTTAGGTTATTTCCAGTTTCTCTGCCTGTGAAACTTAATGAGACCTGGTCTCAAGATTCAAAGTTGAAAGAGGCCTGGGGATCTGACTTGGTGGGAAAGCACTTACCAGGAGTGTGTGCAGCTCTGAGCTCAGTCTCCAAGAAAGCAAAAAAATAAATTATGTTAAAAACATGTGAGAAAGGAGAGTGTGCGTTAGAAGAAAGCATCTGCAGGGAGGCAAGAGTGGGTGGTGGGAGATGGAGCGGATCATGTGTGTTGCATTCATGTTAGAAGTTTTCAAAACCAAAAACACTGAAAACCACCCGAATATTTACTAGGGATCTGAGTGGCTCCATTTCAGCACATCTGATTGTATTCTGGTGACCGAGTCTCACACGTGGTCATAGACTACATCTTCCAGTCATCTCACTGATGCTTCTACTGTGGGACTCTTAGAAACGGCGATGGAATAAATTTACATATGCCTTAGATCCCGTCTATTGTTATTCTAAGATGCATTCTTAGGAGCTGGAGAGATGGCTCAGCAGTTAAGAGCACTGGCTGCTCTTCCAGAGGGCCCGAGTTCTATTCCCAGCACCCACATCAGGTAGATCACAACACCTTCTTCTAGCCTCCATGGGTACCTGCACACACATGAATATATTCACAGAGATACACATATACCTGTAAATTAAAAATCAGGTAAATTCTAAAAAATTCTAAAAAAAAATACATCCTTAGCTCTCAGCATCTAACTGAACTTAAATAAAATTTCAAATTTATTTCTGCAGTCACTCCAGCTTCACCTCAAATGCCAGTAGATGCTGTGGCGGTGACCCTGGCGCTAAGAGTGCAGAATAAGCAGTTTCCACAGCATGCGAGTCTCTGCTGTACATCATATTCCCATCCGCCGTGTATCATTCATCTTCATGCTGCCTTGTACCACAGCTAACTTGGAATTTTTATGTTATTAAGTTTTGCAATCTTTTCTTTGTAATTACTAAATATATCTTCCCTCATTAACTAAGCCAACCCTATCCCAAGATCATTACTTTAAAGGCTAAAGTGTGCTAAATTATTTTTATTTACTTATTCTTGGGGGGGAGGGGAAAGGCACTCATGTGCCACACAGTACCTGTGTGAAGGGCAGAGGCCAACTGTGGGAGTCATTTCTCTCCTTTCATTGTGTGACTCAAGTCATCAAGTTTGGTAGAAATGCCTTTGAATGCTGAGCTGTCTTACCAGCCCCAATGCTTCAGTTTTTGTTGCTAATATTTTACACTATGCTTTTCATTTAGATTTCTAAAAATCTTTTCTTTTTCCATTTTCATGTGTGTGGTGTGCATGTTTGTGTACTCATGTTTGAGCGTATGTGGACACCTGGGGTGCACATAGATGTGTAGACATGTGGATGTCTGGGGTGATCTTCTGCTACTCTTCCACTTTATTTAGTGAAGGAGAACCCCTCCATCAAACTCAGAGCTCCCCCAGAACTTTCTTGGAGACTCGCTGTGTTCTGAGACTGGGAGGACCGGCTGGCAGCCACACCCGCCCAACATTCAGGTGGGTGCTGGGCATCTGAATATATATGCTCCTCAAGCTTATGCTGCAAGCACTTGAGCGCTGAGCTCTTGCCCCAGCCCTTAGATGTTTAGTCTACAAGGCGTTTCTACTTCTACGTGTGGAGCCTGTGCATTTGGTTTATTTCTCCCACATATAGTCGCATCCTTTTCATTGTTGTTAATGTTCAGCTGTGCCCTGCCTGTGTAATGATGCTTTTATTAGTGAGCCGTCTCTCTTCCCAGGCTGAAACAGTTCTGTCTTTACCCTTGCTCGGGTGAGTACAGTTGTGTGCTCGGTTGTGGTGTTTTCAGTGTCAATGTTCCCTCTCTGGTCACAGTCTCGGGGCATTGTATGCAAAGAACAGTAGGAAAGTCACATAATGGGACAAGAACAAAGACAAGGAGACAAGGCTGTGACAGGGAGGTGCATTTGGAGAGCAGATGGCTTTCACAGTACCACGTCAGTTCCCTGCAGATCTCCCACGTGGTTCTCTCGCCCCAGATCACCTATGCTCAGCTGCAGCAAAGATGACTCGCTGTCAGACCCAAAGTCCTCCTTCCCTCATTCCTGTATCACCATCATCCTCAAGTGCCTCCAGGGCTCTTCCCCAGCTGGTACCCAGACCACACCCTGGACTCAGCCGTGTGACATCTGGACGGAAACCACAGCAGACTCTTAATGGAAGGTCTTGTGAGCAGCAGAGAAAGGGCTGGGTACATTATTTCTGGGACCCAGAACAAAAAGAAAATGACAGCTTTTTGTATTTTTTATACCTTATCTATTATTTATTTATTTATTTATTTATTTATTTATTTGGTTTTTTGAGACAGGTTTTCTCTGTTTAGCTTTGGGGCCTGTCCTTATACTACTCTTGTAGACCAGGCTGGCCTCGAACTCACAGAGATCCACCTGCCTCTGCTTCCCTAGTGCTGGGATTAAAGGTGTGCGCCACCACTGCCCGGCTGTATATCCTTTTTAACATGTTAAGAATCTCAGAGTGGTGACAGCAGAGTTAACTGAGCTTCCTAGGGTGCTAGGAAGTATGGAGGCATGAACCTTCTAGGAACCCCAGACCCAGAGAGCTGGGATCCCACCCTATCTTCTTCCACATTTGGTGTGTGAAGCCCTCATTGCTCTGTGTGTAGGATAGATGTAGCACACTGTATATGTTCCATGTCTCTACTGAGAGCCTTGGCCCAAATCGTCCTATTTTAGAAACCTTCACTTCACTGAGACCATGTAAACCCTTGTATCTGTACCCAGTATAACCTCGGTCACATCCGGAAACATGATGGCCCACACTCTGTAATAACAAGAACCTGGTTTCAAATTCCTATCCATCACACCATATACACTGCCTTTTAGGGACTCTTACTTAGGTGTGCTTCAGAAACATTTGTGAGGATTGTATGAAGTAGGACTCAAGGCCTGGCACAGATCAGGGACCAGATAATAGTAAAGTTTTAAGATGAGGCCATGTGGCCAAGTAGTAAGAGCACGCACTTCCGAAATAGTTCCAGCTCCACGAATACCCATCTTCTACCCCACCCTCCCACCCCCGTTTCCGCAGAAGTAGCAAGAAGTAGCTGCTGATGGAATATTCTCTGTGTGCCGTTTTTTAAAGGATGAAACCTGTTGATGCACGTGACTCAGCTGAGAGCGCTGCCTGCACCAGTCACATGACTTCATGTTTCACTGATTTGGAGTTCTCAGTGGACCTTTGGGGATTGCAGTAAGAGCTGGGTTTAAAGATTTTTCTCTGCCTCTTGAGCAGCCCTGGTAGATTATCTGGGCCCCTGTTTTCTGGTCCAGTTAATGGGAATAATGGTTGGTGCCTTCAGTGGTTGGAAAAACCAAACGGGCCCCTGGTGCCAGAGTGCTGACTAGAAAGGCAAATTCCATTGTCATTGTGATGATCTTTCCGGTCATCAGACTTCCCAGTCTTGGGTTGGCAGGAGGGTTAGGGGGTAAAGGCCCTTGCCCGAGCCTGACAACCTGAGCTTGATCTCTAGGACCGACACAATTAAAGGAGAGAACTGACTCCCAAAAGTTATCCTCTGATTTCCATGTGCGTGCACACACTCAACAAATACGGAAGTAAATAAATGTATTTTTTTAAAGTTAAAAAATATATATATAAAGAAACCCTAGTCGTGTAGAACTACAGAAAGAGAGTCAGCAACTCGGCAGAGGCTGAGATGGAGAGACCCACGGCCATATGCCAGCCAAGCAAATTCACTCAGAGATTGCTCCAGGCTGGAGGGCCCCAGTCTGGCAGCTTAGAGTGAGTGCTTTTCTGGACGAGGCTCCACTGTCCCGCATTCTTTTCATAAGCTCTTGCCTCTTCCGCCATCCATAAACATGAAGACATTCTTTTGTGAGATTTAATATCAAAGCTGTCTGTCTAACCCCCGAGAAAGCCCAAGCTTCTTCTGTATGCCTGTGTCTAACCCAGTGCAGCTTCCTGCTCTGCAGACAAGCCTGCATTCCCCTGATGTCCCTGGGATTGATTGCTCACACGAAAATCCGCTGCCTCAGGGATTTCCAGACAGAAATAAGCCTTCTTTTCAGGAGCGATCACGAAGCAGCCTGGAGCAGGAAGGTGGGGTGCCTGCATGCCTGGATGGTCTCTATAGATATCGGATCATACAAGCCTCCCCTCTGTCTGACCCCACAGGGTAACCCTGGGCCAGGAAGAAGCTGTTCTGTGATAGAAAGCCATCTACATCTTGCTACACACATGGAGGACCCAAGGTTGGGCACAGCACTGGATCTGCTTGGGTCCAAATCTGAGTGTAAGCTGAATATTCTTAATCGCTGCCCAGAGCCCAGTGTTTGTGTCTGAGGGACCTTGCAGGGGTGGGGGAGGAGCAGGGCCAGGAGGTCCTATATGGCTTTGACTTAAAGCTGAGGAAGGGAAAATGAGCACATTGAGAGGAGTGGGTCAGGAGTGCACACATTTACAAAAGTCCCTCCGTGCCCCTTCTTGGAGATACCATTCACAGGTTTGCATCTCTGAGAGGCTGTATGTGGCTGAGCATGGAAGCTGTAAGGAGCTGGCATTGCGTCTGTGCACATGTGCTCCTCCAGGACTTCTACAGACATCGAGTTTGAGCCCATTATTTTCAAAGTCACATGGCAGGGACTTGGGATTCGGGGATGAAAAGAATCAGCACACCCACTGTGTTCTGCCCACTTCCAGCCAAGTGCTCAGGCCACACCCCAGGAAGGTGGGCTCCATTAGAACCTTCCACTCACCAACCATGTGTCCTGGGTTCGAACGTGGACTCCAACCTCTGCCATGATACATGTCAGTTACCCACTTTGACTTCTAGTATCCCAACTACAGCCTAGAAATGACGACAGCAATGTCAAGCTCCTACCACAGGTGTCATAATTAAATGAGTTAATTAAAATTTAAAAGAAAAGGATTTTGATCACAGATGTTCCTAGTAAGCCCTAAATAAATGAGCCATCTACTTTTGATCATTACTATCCTATCTTCCCCCAAACAAACAAGCTTTGTTTCCGTCTTCTCAAGTGTATGTTCTTGGACCAATCCAAAAAAAAAAAAAATGGAAACAGTTTGTATAAAAATGGAGATGTAAGGAACTGTGAAAATAACCCCACTGTAGAATCGACCATAGAGATGTGCTCTGTTTTGGTGTGATTTGGAGCCCAGCAGGGTCTCACCAGGACTATCACATCCTTGAAGAATCATATGCAACAAGGAAGGGTAGGGACTTCTCAGCAAAGCAAGCCAGCCCCTTACTGGCCTGGGAGGTGAGGCAGGGGAGGCAGCAGTCTCTGGCTTCAGTTTGTTCCTCTAAGCTGCTCTGCCCATCTAGCCTGTAGCCATCCAATCTCCTATCTGAGCAGCAGGTGCTGAGTCTCCCCTGGTAAATGCAACCTCAGGAAAGTGCTCAAGGACCTCAGGTGCCTCAGAGAGAAGGAAGGACCTGGAAGAGACTTCCACCTCACTTGCTGTCCCCAAGATCCAGTTTTCATAGAAATGAGCAGGCATGGCAATGGTTAAAAACAGAGCCAAAGTCTCAGCAGGCATTGCTGAGCCATCCAGAGCTGGAAAGTGGGCACCTGGACTCAAAAGTCATCAGCTGTCACTGCAGTCACACCCACCAGTCTGAGGTGTCCATGAGAAAACGCTGCACAGTTGCAAGGCCGGCCTGGGCCACAGCCGCATCAATCAAGCCAGCGTCTATGAGGATGAAGAGCACATCAACAGCAATAGACAGCTGAGCTCATACATGTACACTGCATTAGCAGGACACCAAGGGCCTTCTGCACAGTCCTGTACATCTGCTCTTAACCAAGCTTCACCTCAGAAGTTCCTGTTTAATTGGCTGCATGTCAGAATCATCAGAACCACCAGGTGACAGCAAGGAGCAGCTACAGTTAGGAACACAATTTCACGAGCTGGACCACTCCGTAAGAGCACTTGCTGTAGAAACGTGAGGACCAGAGTTCCGATCCCCACATACAAAGTCAGGCTTCGGCCGGGCGGTGGTGGCGCACTCCTTTAATCCCAGCACTCGGGAGGCAGAGGCAGGCGGATCTCTGTGAGTTCGAGACCAGCCTGGTCTACA
>NW_004949110.1:542626-551308 GCF_000317375.1 Microtus ochrogaster
AGAGCTAGTTCCAGGACAGGCTCCAAAACCACAGAGAAACCCTGTCTCAAAAAAAGAAAAAACAAAACAAAGTCAGGCTTCATTCCGTACCTGCCCATAACCCTGATGCTATGGGATGAGGAAGACAGAAGGATCCTTGGAGGTTGGTGGCCAATGTAGCCAAAACAACAAGGTCCAGTTCAGCGAAAGACCCTGTCTCAAGAGAATAAAGCAGAAAGTCACAGAGTAGAACACTTGACGTCCTCCTGTAGCCTCCCACACACATGCATGGACACACACATCACTATACATGTGTGTACATGCACTCATCTACAGGCGTGTATGTGTGTAAATTGTTTTGTAGCAAGGTGGTGCATGCTTTTAATACTGGCATTCATTGACTGAGGCAGGAAGATCATGAGTTAGAGGCCTACCTGAGCTATAGTAAGACCCTATCTCAAAACAAAACAAAATCTTGTTTGAACGCACCATTATAATCTAAAAATTGTATTTACTCTTAAAGGAAAACATCATAGTTAGTTGAAACAAAAAAAAATGAGTTTTTCGGTTGAACTAGAAAGCACAGCATATTAATCTCTAATTATCAGTTCGAGATATGAAAGCGTTGATAGTACAGAAATTTCACCTGTGGCTTGACCTCTTTCATCCAAGTAGATGTAGACTCATCCATGTCACGCTGCCGTTTGTCCATTCACAGGAATATATAGGATTTGATTTGGTGCAAGTAGTGTGTGTGTGTGTGTGTGTGTGTGTGTGTGTGTGTGTGTAAAGAATCAATCTGATCAACGACGAAACAAGCATCCATCTTTAATACACAAAAATGTGTTTAGTCGCTGTCATGAAACATTCCTTTAGCACATGTCCTACAAACTGAAAAAGAAAAAAGTGAGTATCTGCTGAAGAAAATTTCTAGGATGGGACTTTGGCTCAAATAGAAATTTCTGTTCTTACCCTTTTAAAAAGTAGAAAGCCTTAAAATTGCACAGTTCTGTGGCCCTCTCATTCACCATCCAGCTATCCCGACTCCAATCCCCATCCACTGCCCTCCTTGAGGTGACTCTATGTCCAAGTGCAATAATAAACAAAAAGAAGACTTCGCCAAGTCTATCCAGCATCCATAGACAGGAAGCTCAGGCTAACCTTGTTGCCCTTCCCGGGCGACCTCCTCCCCAAGTCCTGCACTACTCTGGGGCAGTGGCATTGGGTATTCTCCAAACAGAAGGTGCAGGTGAGTCTGAAGGCAGTAAGAGCCAACCACCCACCCTTATCAGTTCTCCGTCCAACACTTAGAGTCACAAAGCTGGCTGGAAAAGTGATAAGGAAACATGATTGGCAGGCGAAGCAGATCCGATGCCCTACCGCCGGACTAGTTGAAAGCTGGCGCTTGCTCCCCCCACCCCATTCCTAGCAGGCCCCTCTGCAGCACCCTCTAAAGTCTCCCTGGCCCTTCTACTTTGCTCTGACCACTCTCCCTCTCGCCTTCTGACAGTCTGAAAGCCTTGGACAGCTCTGGAAAGTAGTGAATTCTTTGTATTAAAAAAAAAAAGTGTATTTTTTAAATTGAAAATAAAAATGATTTTCGGTTTTAAACATTAGTAAGTAAAGTTAAGAGAGCAAAGATTTTACCAGAGGGCTCCTGCAGGTCTGAGGCTGGAGGCCTGGTGAGTCCTGCTCCTCCCCAAGGTCTGCTGCTAAGCCAACCCCCACATGCCATTCATAAGTCCTTACAGGAAGTCTCCTCCTCCCACCAGGATTGGTCCTCCCGAGGGGCTGGCCTCAGTCCAGGGCCCATAGACAGCAGATGTGCTCAGGCTGGATGTGGCAGCCCTGCTGCCCAGCCCTGAGGGGATTATGCCAGGGTGGAGCTCCAGTATAATGGTGAGTGAGCGCTCACCCCAGGCTCCCTGCCCCATCATGTCAGGCTCTTCCTCTTGACACTCTCACCTGCCACACTGATTCACACAGGAGAGCCTCTGAAAACCAAAAGGAGACCGATGACCACCGTCCTAGAGACCTTGACACTGTTCTGTTTATACCAGTGAAATTGAGGAAGAATCTTCCAGAGCTCGACAATAAATTTGTGTTATGGGGAGAACATCAATTTTATCATGTCTGCTTCCTACTTCTTGACTGTGTAACTGAAAATCACTGCACCCCCTGAGCCTAGGATTCCTGGCCTATAAAACAGTGCTCAGTTGACTGCTTGGTACTCATGAGGGACTGGTCCCAGGAACCCTGAAAAACCCTTAATCTGCAGATGCTCAAGTCTCTTATACAGAGTGGTGTAGTGTTCTCATATGGCTTGCATGTATTCCTCTGTGTTCATTAAATAATCTCTAGAGGGATTTTAATAGCCAACACAATCTAATGACAATGTAAATAAACATACTGAATTTGACAATGGAGACGCAGCCCAGCACTGAGAACACAGGCTGTTCTTCCACACCTACTGGAAGCTCACAATCATCGGTAACTTCTATTCCAGGGGATCTGACACCATACACACATACGCAAAATTACAAATAAGAAAAACAAATTATTATTATTATTATACTGACCTGCAGAAGGAATGACAAGAAAAGACATCTACACACAGTCAGTTCAGACATGATTCCCCCCAAATCTCTACCCTCTCCCATAACTAAATCTGCAAACATGGAATTTGCAGACTCAAAGAGCTGGCTGTTCCACCCAAGTACCAGGATTGTGTGGGAATCTCTTGAGACAATCGGTGGAAAGCACTAAGTTCAAATTCAGCAAGGCTACTTATAGGATAGGACGCTTTTTTTAAAAATTTATTTATTTATTAAAGATTTCTGTCTCTTCCCCAACACCGCCTCCCATTTCCCTTCCCCTCCCCCAATTAAGTCCCTCCCCCCTCAGCCCGAAAAGCAATCAGGGTTCCCTGTCCTGTGGGAAGTCCAAGGAACCCCCACCTCCATCCAGGTCTAGTAAGTTGAGCATCCAAACTGCCTAGGCTCCCACAAAGCCAGTGCGTGCAGTAGGATCAGAAACCCATTGCCATTGTTCTTGAGTTCTCAGTAGTCCTCATTGTCCGCTATGTTCAGAGAGTCCGGTTTTATCCCAGGCTTTTCCAGACCCAGGCCAGCTGGTCTTGGTGAGTTCCCAGTAGAACATCCCCATTGTCTCAGTGTGTGGGTGCACCCCTCGCGGTCCTGAGTTCCTTGCTCGTGCTCTCTCTCCTTCTGCTCCTGATTTGGACCTTGAGATTTCAGTCCTGTGCTCCAATGTGGGTCTCTGTCTCTGTCTCCTTTCATCGCTTGCTGAAGGTTAATATTCAGGAGGATGCAGGTTAGGACACTTTTAATGAGTCTCTGGAACTTTCCAAATTTCGGTTTCTTGTTCTAAGATATCTAAAATCTAAAATTTACCCCAAAGAGTTGCTCTGAGTATGCACAGTATAAGGTTCTGCCTCACTGAGGTCTGTGTGCTTGAACTGGTCTGGATTTAAATCATTCACAGCTCTGTGAGGCTCTACAACTCCCTGACCATCTCACTTGGCTTCTCTGTAACACACACATGTGACAAAACCCCAACCCACAGTGCAATGGTAATGGGCAGAGGAGATGAGAGGTCAGAAAACACTTAATCCAGAGAATTTAACAGATGCAGAGCCGACAGCACTCACAAGACAAGGCCCCCATTGACGGTGGCCTTGACACAGGCCCTACCACCTGGTGATCATGACCTTAACAGCTCTTCTAAGAACTGTGGTGCTTTGGGTCATGTTCACAATTTCCTCAGGTTCACACCAGGCCAGTCTTGAGAATGAATCTTTTCCCTGACTGTCATCTCTGTACGAGGCACCAAATATGCATCTATTGCAGGCAGCTCCTTAAGCAGGACCAAGAAATAACAGAGCTCCCACCTCTGACAGTGCCCAGTGAGAGAAATGGGATCAATGCCTCTGCCCCATGCATACCCAAAGGTAGCCCCGGATTTGAAGCAGTTAGTGCTTTGATGTTCAAGGAGTCCAACCCAGTCAAAGACAGGAGGAGCCTAACTAGCAATACAATGGAGTGGTCTAAACATTTCCCAAAGCTTCTAACACAGCGTCTAGGAGGAGCTGGGTCCAGGGAGTGATAATACCTGTGTTCCAGGCTCCATCTTTTTCCTGATGAGAAAGTGGAGCCAGAGTTGAACTGTGGTCCAGGTCTGAAGGATGCAGATTTGCATCTGATCCTGGAGAGAAAATTGGCTTCTTACCAGCAGAAGGGAAAACAGCTAGCTCCCTGACTAGATAAATGTCCATCTCACCGCCTTCCAGAGACACAACAAACTGTGAGAAGAGAAAACACAATGTTCACTTTTCTCCTAAGAAAACAGGCATCTTCTCTCTTTTGAGACTCCCACAGTCCTTGCCACAACCCTGGTTCTGTCTGTAAATGCTATAGGGCATGAAAGCTCACAAGTATTCAAAACTCAAGAGTATCCTCAAGGATGGCTCCTGCTCGTCTCCATGCCTGCAAGGGAAGGCTTTTAGCAGGCAGAAGGAGTCCATTTCAATGGCCCCTCTCTCATCATCTTCCTCCTCTACCCCCCAAAAGTTCACATTTCAGTGTCTAAAGTAAGTTACTTGTCACTCATTTTTCTTATAGTCATTCTGTTGAATTCATTTTCACCCATTGTAATTCATCTGACTGGCGTCGAAGAGGGCAGGGGTGCTGTACATATTAGGCGCAAAGGAAGAATTCAGTCTCTACCTCCAAGGAAAGTAGTAGCTCATGGGTAATAGTGACCTGCAAAGCCCTTAGCAGAGAACCACCCCCCCACACACACACACACACTGCATTTGGAGGAGGTGGAGAAGAGTGACTTGTGACCCTCTCCTGGAACACAGGAAAGGGATGTGAGACAGAGTCCCTGCAGAGGTGTGGAGCTTTTATGTAGCAGACAGCAAGCAGTCCAGTTTGCAGGTAAGCCAGGGGTGGAAGGGGAAGACCAGTCATGCCTGGAACACTGCATTAATTTGTGTCCTGCCTGGTAGGCAAAAGGAACCTATGAGGTTTTATTTTTTAAAAAAGCGACACTTGAGTCAGACATGAAGAGGGGGGTTTGGGTACAGACAGCAATGGAAAGACCACTCAAGCAGCTGCTGTCAGTGCACAAAAGAAACACAGAAATCCATATTGTGTCAGCGAAGACATGTCTCTTCTCCAACTGAATTGTAAAGTTAGCACATTCTCAGACATAGGTAAATAGCTCAGTTGGTAAAAACACACAAGCACAAGGGCCTGAGTTCCAGGATAGTAGGAGGTCCTCTCTCTAAACAAGACAGGCAGCTCACGGATAGAATACCTGGGTTTGACCTCTGACCTCAACATTCACAAGTGCATGCACACCCAAGAACATATGACACACAAATACCTTCACACACACACACACACACACACATGCTCACACACATGAATGCACGCACACACATATGCACACGAGAAACGTACCAAATAACTAAATAATGTCACTTTGATAACAGTAATTCTATTCAGGCAACATCTTCATGCCACTTGCTGAGTTCAGCTCAACCCTTCCTTCCAGACAATAATAGTCATGGCAACACAGAGATAAGCCCCATACTTCTCCAGTCCAGGGGTCCTTCCAGACAGTAGAGCCCCCCACTAGCCAGGAAGAGTCAATTACCACAGCCTCTTAGGTTTATTTAGACTGGTCGTCTTTCCCTAAGAGAGACAAAATATGTGAGTGAACCCATCCCAAGACAGTTGCAGGGCCCAGGCTCAGTGCAGCCCTTTGACGGACCACTCAAACTTCTATACCACTGAGCCTGACCCTGACACTCCTTCCAAAACTCATTCCAACTCCCTTTTCAGGGCGAAGTGATGAGAGAGCGTGAGAATCTGTCTTCTAATTACGGCTGACTTCACTGGCTTTGAACTTCTGCTCCTGAAAATACCATGAAGGGAGTTGGGAGTCCTATAGCCAGGGATGCTAGATCGCTTTCACTATAGATGCCCCATGGTGGCCCTACAGGATCATTCGTGTGTGTGTGTGTGTGTGTGTGTGTGTGTGTGTGTGTGTGTGTGTGTGTATGTGTGTGTGCGCGCGCATGCGCGTGTGTGCATGTGATTTTTACTAAAACATGCTCTGAAAACACTAAGGCCAAAGTAATACTTGGCTTAAATTTTTCCACATCTGACAGAGCAGTGGTGGCACACTTCTTTAATCCCAGCTCTCAGGAGACAGAGACAGACAGATCTCTGTGAGTTTGAGGCCAGCCTGGGCTACAGACCAAGTTCCAGGATGGAGAAACCCTGTTTTCAAACAACAAATCCACATGTGATACTCTCTAGAAGCCTGTTCTTCTCAGGGTGGCACCATCCTCATTACGTAACAGGAATCAAACCTCAGACTCAGAGAGGTTAAGAAAGGTGCCCAAGGCTTCACAGCTGCTCAGAATTAGAATCTATTTGGTTTCTCTGCATTGTGCACATTGTCAATGCACAAAATAGCAAATTAGTATAGTATTCGACTCCCACAAACATCTCAAGTCACACATGCCATGAAACTATTTCCCTCAGACTAGTCCCCCACCCCACTGAAGAACAGTTTAACCATGGGGCTAGCTTAAACGTTAAACAAAACAATTGCTGGGGTGTTAAGTCATGCCTCACCCATTTTTCACCAACACCTTGTCCAAAAGTGACCCTGAAGATCCCCAAGGCACTTTCTCTTTGGCCTAGCCTGACTCTGTTGCGGTTATGAAATCCCAGCCCAGCAGTCCTCGGCTGGCCAGCCTGTCATATCAGCTTGCATCTCACGTAATCCTTTCCTGCCGGCTGACTGCTTCCACCCAGGCCAGTCAGTTTGCCTGCTACCTAGTTCCTTCTGGGCGGTGTCAAAGGTCACCTCAGCAGTTGAAACCCCCATTCCCTAGAGCTTGCACCGTGTGGGGGGCACTTTGAGCTATGGAAGAGACTAAATCAGGATAGGCAAAGGGGCGGAAATGACTGAGCACTGAGCCCCTTACAGCAGGTGCCTGGTCCCTGCATCCTGGGGCTCCGACTCTCAGGCTCCTCCCTGCCCTCCATCTGGCTGAGCTCAGCTCATCCCATTTAATGAGGTCAGGAATGCAACCAGTTGAGACAGCCAGTGTTTGCTTTGGCATCTCTGAGCTGAGCTGTGGCCCAGGCTCTGCTCATCCACCTGCAGGATCACATAGTTCCGCCCTCAGACAGCATCCACTAGCAGTGGGAGGCCAACACCCAGAGAGGGGCTCTAACCTGATGAACATGCGCTGAAGTATGGTAAATAGCCAGTAGGCCTGCCCTGCAGAACCGCTGTGGACTTGGATTAGCATCTGGGGAAGACTCGGTTCTCACCCTAACTGTGTTTAACCTCAGAGCTGGAGACGTCAGGGTCAAGGAAGCTATCCCCTTCTCTGAATACCACTAGACCCCAATGATCCTGAGCAAAGTTATCCCCCACTGAAGTCCACATGCCAATCTGAGGCTTTATCAGAAAGCATTGACTAAGCATGCATCAAGCTATCTGTTGAAACCAATGGCATCAAGCAGGGCGTAAGGAAGTTAAAAGAGGCATAGAAATGGAGCCAGAAATCCTTAACCCAACCCTGCATCTGGTTCCAGTTTCACACTAAGTTAAGACTTTAGGTACATAAGAAAAGGGAAGAAAACTCGTGCCATTGCAGTGGTCTCAGAAAACCTGGTTTACAAACAAATCAAGAGCCTAGAGTCAGGGAAGCTGTGTTTGGGTGGAGGCGGCTGGGTAGAGTATTTGCAGTGTGCCCTGTGTGGTGAGCAGTGGGGCTCAAGAGGTAGAGGGGTACAGACTGGGAAGGGTCTTAAAAACCAGGTGAAAAAGAAAGGCTTCTCTTGTGGAGCTGGTGATCTAGGGAGGGCGTAGACCAGCACGAACACCTCATGGCCCTTTGTCTCTTCTGTCTTCCCACTAGGACATAAACTCTGAGAGTTTTGTCTGTTTTATTCAAGGCTGCTTCTAAAGTTTTGAAGCTGCAGTCGTGAACGCTCATTCAACATTAATAAACAAGGAATAAGTGAAAGAGTCACTTCCTTGCTAGAGAGTGGTGGGCTGCCAGTAAGTTGGGTTTTGCTAATACAGATCCTGGTGTCAGTGCTCTTAAAATGTGAAGAGAAAATTAAAAATCTTTTTCTTCTTGCCATTCTAGCAAGTCAGCCTCCAGCAAGCCAGTTATCCTAGAAAAACTGTCTCTGCAATTTCCAGATTAATCCAATCCAGTCCACTCTACAAACCCAGATCACAGGCAAGGTGTTAGAAACTAGAGACTGTCCAGAAAGATGGCTATGGAGGGAGCCGAAAACTGGGAGAGGTCAGAGTTTGAGTCTCAGCTCTGTTGTGCCCTAAAGAAGGGGACAATTCCGAGACTGAGAATCTGCCTCAGAGAAACCACCCCACCCCTCAGACTTATTTCTAAGGTGGTACCTTTGACTCATGGTGATATTCAGAACCATATATAGGCCTGCTTCTCTACACCTTGCTCTGGAAGCCAAAGTGGCTCACCTGGTTGCCACTATCTTTGTATGTCTTCTTTACCCAACACTCGGAGTATACACGGGCTGGACCACTGTGCCCTCTCTCCATGTCATCCATAACACCTCTGCATGATGCTGGGGCTCCAGCCACATATGAACAATCAGTGACACA
>NW_004949110.1:551408-566400 GCF_000317375.1 Microtus ochrogaster
CCCCCCCCCCCGTTTCTTCCATCCAAGCATACTCAGCACAACAAGTTACAAGTTTCCCCTCCTGCATTTCCAGAGAACAAACCCAAAACTGGGAAGGGCAGCTGACACAACCATCTCCTTCTGTACTGCTTGGACCCATCGTTCTTCCAGATGCCACTTATCCGGGAATATCTTTAGGGTCTTTTAAACACTGCTTCAGCAAGTAATATTGAAAAAATTCAATGTCTCTAAGGCCAATTGAGTCAGGTCAGCTGACCTTGGGCCCATTGCCTTGAGTACATCTTCCTCCTCTCACTAGGGACCTAAAGAACTAACCCTTTTCTCTTGAAATCGATACTTCTTCACTCTGATGCTGTGTCTCTCTCCAATAAGCCCTTTGCCTAAAGGTCGATCCACCTCATCTCTCTTCCTCCATGTTTATCTCTCAATTCTTTTTATCTCTACCTATTTCTCCCTGCTCCTTTCAAAAACAAAGCAAAAGAAACAAACAAAAACCCCAACATTAACTTTCTCAGGTGTCTGTCACTGAAGCACAGGTTTTAGGCTCTAAGAATATTCTTCTTCTCACATGCAAGGGTCTTATCCACACATTTTCATGTTCTCCAGCCCAACCAATGTCATATGTTTCTAACACAGTCAGATATTGTTCCTTTGTCTCCAGCAACTTGCTGGATGAGACAGTTAACTAAATCCAATCTCTGTCTTTTTGACAATATAGACTATAAAAAGACTCCCAAACTTACTATATATACAAATTCTGTTATGAGATGTATTTCCTGTGCAGTCTAACACAATAACCAAGAAAATCAGAACAATGTTCTGCGTAGCAGCAGCAGCAGGCGCTGTCAAAGCTTTCACCCACATCCTCTTGGTGTGACGGTTCTTCTGTATATCGACTGCAAACAGCTGCAATGCTCCACCTGAAGGCCTTTCCCCAGCTCGTGCAGAGGAGACTGAATGTGCAGGAAAACCGGCCCTCCTGGGGATGTGGAATATATTTTCAGGCATATATAACTCCAAGACACTTGCTAGGCAAGTGCTCTACCAGTTAGTTTCACCCCTCGTTCCTGGATCTTAAGCTTTTTGTAGTTGCGTGTGCTTTGTTTTGTGAGACAGAGTCTCTCTATGTAGCCTTGGCTAGGCTGGGTCTTGCTCAGTAGACTCAAAGAGAAGATCTACCTGTGCTGGGTTTAAAGGTGTTCACCACCACACCCAGCTAAAGCTTTTGTTAGAGTAAAGAAGACAAAAGGAACAATCGGATTATAGTCTTCGGGTTTATATGAACTTGGCATCAACTCATTCTGATAACTTTGAGACCATTTTCCACCAAGTTAGTCTCATATGTTCAATAACGCATCTTACCGAGGAAAGGAAATGAGAAAATGCCCTTATCTTTCTTCCCACTGTCCACAAGTCTGTTGGTCTTTTACACTGTCAGATACACTTGTTAGGTCATTTTAGAAAGCAGTATGTTTATGTAATGAGCTAACTTTCTCACAGAGAAACTCTGGACCCTAAGATGGTTGCAAAAATTAATTGATTTGTGTTATCTTATATTGGCATTAAAAATCTTTACTACTTTCTCAAAAAAAGAGAAATAAAACTCTGACATAAGTTTTCCCAGATACGTCCTGTAAAAGTGAGCTCCTATTGCCACAGTGGAAACCTGTTTGCACAGTCAACACCAGTTCATCAGTCAGGGTCTCTGGAGAAGCAAGACAGGGGAAAAAGACAGGGAGAGAGCCTGCCTGTATCTATGCTCAGACTACTAGAGGAGGTGAAGTCTGATATCCAGGAGTGACGGCATCAGCCCAAACTGCATCTGATCACACAGGGTTGTGCTTGTGTGTGCAAGCAGAACTCGTCCTGCTGTTTGCTCCATCCAGCCTCTTGGGCACTCGGGATCAGGCAGATCTTCCTTAGTGGAAAAACCTTCACCTGCACACAACCAGGAATAGACTTTACCTGTTTCTTAAGGTTTCTCTCAATCTTTTCAAGCTGATAACCAACATTCAAATTTATGAAACTGCCCTCTTTCTCCTTCCTGTCTTGCTTCCCCAGTCAGAAATCCAATGAGAGTCAAGTCCTTGTAGTCCTTGTCTAAGGACTGTTTCTAGAACATTCTAGCTTAAGAAAAATCTGCTGGGTTAAATACCTGTGAGGTCTAAATATATAGGACCACTCCAGAATCACATATTGCGATTCTAACTCTCAAGGTAGTTGTATGGAGATAAAATAGGAGTAGGGTGGAGTTAGGTCATGATTGAGTTTGAAATTACGTAAGAGGTTCCAGAGAGGTAGTTTGTTCCTTCTGCCTAGAGATGACACAGCAAAGTGCGCCATCTATGAGAAAGAAGGCCAGATGATTAAAGCCCCAGTTCTTAGAAAAGTGACTAATACATTTCTAATATTTATAAACCACATGGTTTGTGATGTTTTGTTTTAATGGTCTGAATGTAGTAAGAAACCTTTTTTACCAAGATTATAGTATTTTTCTCCATGCCCAAACCCTCTTGTCTATAAGGAAGTGGCAGCAGATGAGGGAAGCCAGCCTATGACAATGGTATATTGAAGTCAAAGCCTTCAGAGATGCTCCACCCACAGCCACCAAATTCCAGAGTTGCGGTGTGTGTAGGCAACAGGAATGCCCTGCTCCATTTTGTTCTTTGGAGCTTCTAAAATGTATTAAGAAGACAAGCTTGCCCAAAGTCACCCATCAGCTAAATGACAACTGGAACAAAGACTTTAGTCTTGTAGATCTTAGATTTGGGACTGGATCCTCCAGGCCATATTACTGTGGAAGAATTCAAGTAAGTGCCAAGTCCCACTAGAATCAGTCTCCAAATTCACAAATGAAAACAAGTCCTGCCATTCCAACAGTCTCCATGAGCCCAGCAAAAATCTTAAAATAGAAAGTAACAGCCCTTTCCAATCTTGGGTGTTATGTGACTTCCAAAGTCCCTATGTGATGAGGGGACTTCAATTCCAGAAGCAATTATCCAGACATGATAGTCCCAGGGGAGTTTTGCCATAATGATACAGACCTTCTCTAAGTTTTAGTCAAAGAGAAGCAGAACTTCTCAGCAAAGAGTGGGGATTAATAGAACTCCAAAAGCCTGGTCCCATATTCAGTTAGGGAAAGACAGAGCTCAAAGGGCTCTTACTCTAATGGTCATACACTGCCATATTGCTTCCCACACAGCACTGGGACTGTGACAGGTTCCAGAAAATCAACTAGGAGCCTGGGAGGGAACACAGGCTTATGTTTCGACTTAGAGAGAGCTGGATCCTTTCTTGCCCTTGCTGTTTTGTCTTCTCCCCAGCTGCTGAAGACACATCAGAGTTGCCCAGAAGGTGGGGCCTTTCCTGAAGAGCACAGAGTTGCAAACCTGAGTACAAACAAAAGCATTTTGATTGCACATCATGAAAGTGAAATAGAAAAAAAATAAAAATAAGGTTCAGCCACACAGCCCATGCACACACACCAAGGTGTGGAGAGTTGAGTCAGCCCAGAATCGTCCCAGCATAGCTCCAAAGGTATTTGCAAACTGGAGCGTGGAATTAAAAGTTCTTGGTTTTTGATCTTGCACTCTCCATGCGTGGCATCCTCTCCAAAGGAAAAGCAGAAAGCAGAGGGGAAAAGTGACATACAGACATTCTATTCAGCATGATATGTAATGACCATTAGAGCTGGAATTGCCAATATGGCCCTTGGAAGAATGCCAAGAAGAGACTGTGCATTATCCATCCCATAAAGGCGAATTATTGGCTCAAGTCACTGCATAGTCCACAAATGCTTTGCAACTCACCCCCCTCAAGAGTAGAGTGGTGATCCCCACCCCACTTCCAAAACCACGCGAGTCTCTCTGGCTGCCTTGAAGGACAGGATGAGGTGGAAGTGTCTCTAGTGGTGTTTACTGCCACCACCTCTATCCCATGTGCTACAGTTTCTGCTGCTCCCATGGAATACTCTGTGACCCATGAGCTGCCGTGCCAGGGACCACTTATGACCATGTGGAGAGAAGAACCCCAGCCCTGTGTGTCTCCCCAGCCTAGAGACATACAAATGAGGAGACCATCCCGGGAACTCCAGTCCCAACCACTATCTGGCTGCAGCCCCTGAGAAACTCTAAATGAGAACTGCCAAGCCATGCCCAGGCAACACATAACAGAGCAGAAGACATATTGTTATTGGGGGCTGCAGACGTAAAAAGTCAGGTGTGGTGATACACTTACAATCCCGGTGCTGGTGAGGTCAAGACAAAAAGGTACCTGGACTCTCTAGTCAGAGACCTAGCCTAAAAACTGTGTGTACCAGGTGCCAGTGAGAGACTCTGCCTCAAAAATTAAGATAGGTGGCTCTTGAGAAACAATACCAGAAGCTGACCTCTGAGTTCCTCACATGTATGCATACATGCACATACGAGCACCTGAGCACACACTCATGTACACAGTGATAAATAAACAATGAATAAAATTTTAACAGAAATTATTTTTTTGTTGGTTGGAAATGCCATTTTGGGGGTGGGTTATCATACCCTCCCTTGCAGTGACTAACTAACCGAGCGGCAGAGGTACAAAGGAAAAGTAGCCAAGTAGAGCTGCCTGAGCTGGGGTCTGAACTTGGGCCCTCACTGTGGAGCTGTTTCTCTGCCACACATGCTGGCTGGTGAGCAAAGGGAAGGTGTCAATATGTTGTGGCGCTTTCACTGGTCCTTCACATGAGTTTCCCAGTATGTTGGCATTTTGTACCAACAAGCACGAACAGCCCTCTGCCGCTTCAGTGTGGCGGCCGCAGCGGGAGGAGGGAAATGTGTGGGATCCACAGGGTCTCCCCGCTCCCTTCCCTTTGGCTTTTGTTACATGTGCTCTTTAGAAAATGTTTGTCATTCAGTTCCCCCTGGTGGCTGTGTCTTATGCCCTCATCCTCTCCCATCAGGGGTCTCAAGCCCTCTAATGTTCAATTTTAGAAGACCATGATCTCTGTCCCCATGAACAAGGGATGCACCTCCCAGTGTGTTCCAGTGCCTTCTGGTGCAACATCTGTCCGGCTTGTGTACATTTCAATTTATCGTCCCTGGCTTCAGACACCGACCATGAGGTTCTTCAGTGTAGAAGTTATTTGTTTTTTCTTGGCCTTGGTATTCCCTGATGAATTTGTGGAACTCGCTCTCCCCAACCTCTCTGAATTGTATTCAGTGCTCACTGTAACATTATCATTGCTGGTGGAGTACAACTGAGGCCACTCTGGGCTACTGAGCAGCTGTGTTCTCTAATTCCACCTTCTCCCCACCGGGTCCCTAACAGACATCAGTCTGGGGCAGTTTACCCTCCCCTGTAACTGGTTAGAAATAGTGAAGGCACCTTTATTTTTCACTTCCAGCTCCAGCTTGGCTACATATAAGAATTAGATGTTAGAACCTCTGTCATGCACACACCCGCACACACACATACACACACACACACACACACACACACACACGCACACACACACTCCCCATCAGCATTCAGTGTCCAGAAGTTTCTGAAACACACTACCCTCCTCTTGGACAGAGTGCCAATGCCCATTTAGTTCACTCCACATACAGCTGTGAGTTGACCTTTGAGAAACTTATATAACAAAGACAGATGTTAGACTGGTGTGCTGGAAGCAGTTCAGTTGTATCTGCGAATTCAGAGCAAGGGCGCGGTCACAGGGTGGTGTGCAGAATGAAGGGCCGTTGCTCCCAGAAAATGCTCATCCTGGAAGCAATAACAGCTCCATAATGGGCTGAAATGTAGACTTAAAAATCCCCAGGTTAGTTTTAGGATTATATGTATATTTGCATGTATAGATGCATTCAATAACAATTGTTTTTAAAAAGAGGTTGTGAATTTGAAGAGCGAAGAGAGGTATATGAGTGAGTTTGTTGAGAAGGCAGGAAAGAGAGAAAAGTAACTGCGTTATAATCTGAAAAAACAATGCTTCTGATGTCTAATGAACACCCTTCTGAGAGGAAGAAGAGGAAGAGCAGAGATGTGCCAGCAGCCACCAGAAGCTAGGAGAGAAGCCAGACATGATTTCTCTCTCAGAGCTTCTGGAAAGAAGCCACCATGAGAACCTCAGACCAATGAGGAAATGAGTTTCTTTTGTTGGAAGCCACCTGTTTTGTGGTCATTTGTTAGCCTCCGTTTCAGACTAAAACAGGCCTTGAAGGGGGGGGGTGCATGGGGAGAGGTAACATTGCTCCCTCTGAGGTCTACAAGGGCAGCAAGTGAGGAGAAAGGGCCTGCTGTAGGGCACTGTCTTCCAGACATGACACAACCCTTATTACTCCATCACCCTCTGAAAATCAGTGCAGATGTGACGCCTGCCCAAGACCCTAACAAGATCGGGCTTATGGATATCTCTCATAGAAGGAGTGGGGAAGGCTAGGCTGGAGCCAGGCTGGGAGATCCTGGAGAAAACCTTAGAGATCAGCTGCCCCTGAGCTGTACAACTTAGTATTTCTCCAACCGCTCAAGAAAGCCTTGTAGGAATTAGGGCCCAAGGTCTATATGCAGGAGAGATGGAGCGAAGGTTTTGAAGAGCAAAGGGGGAGATCAGAGAAATTGATATAGGGGTATTGTGCGGACAACTTGGTCTTGTAAAGTGGGGCCCACTGAGGTCATTAACCCAAAGCAGAAGAAGGGGGGCTCTGTGGTTTAAATCTGTGAGAGGGGCTGCCTCACAGCAAAGCACCTTGGGGCTCTTCAGGGAGCTGTCTCTCAGCAAGGTCAGCAGAACCTTTTTCTGATGTGAATTTGAGCAGTTCAAAGGAGTGTGACCTTATTCTGCAATCACAGGCTGGTGAAGCCTGAGACATTCCAGAGAGGTGAGCATGCCTGCAGTTTCCCAAAATAGGTAAGAAATTAACACCTCCAAAATAGCTGTGTGAGCCACCGGAGGGGTGCAGCCTGGTTCTGGGGCAACCACTGCCTTCTTCCCTTCTTTGTTTCTCTCCATCTGGCCCTCTCCTGCCCACCTGCCACATACTTCTCCACTCCCTACAACCCTCTCTCTTTTTCTTGCTGCCTCTGTCCTGTCCTGTCCTGTCCGGTCTTCCAGACCTCCTCACCTCCCTTTCCACCCCTTTTCCTCTCTGTTTCCCCTTCTCTGCTCCCCTCACCTTTCCTCCATCTTCTCCTTGAATGAGCTCCTAAGCCTACAACTGTGCTTCCCAAGGACCTGAAGCAACAGGGAGTCCCTTCTCCTCTACTCGGGCACAGGGTAGCTGCCATCCCTGAGTGGTCTCTGGCTAATAAGCAGTGTGCCTTCTGCTGCCCATCAGGAAGCTTCAGGAGCTTAAGCTGTGAGGAGAAGCGGGAGGGTCCTTGCTAGAAGAGCTCTTCTTAAATAAAAATGTTTAAATCCATACCATTTTTTTCGTGCAAGAAATAATCTTGGCTGATGTATTGAGCACCTACTGTGTGCTAGCTCACTGGTGTAGTAGGTATTCTAGTGAAAATGTGCCCACGTGCAGAAGGTGTGTGCCTTTGTAATGGGGACAGCTTATCAGAGCAGAACGTGACCATCTAACTCATTGTCCAGTTAGAATATAGTTAGAGAAATGATTTCTCTACAGCAAAAGGAACAAACCAGATCTGCTGCCAGCGAATGAGGATCCCTGGACACCCCAGCAGTGAGGATGACTTAAGGGTAGCCGTTTGATTACACACCTAGGAAGAAGGAGATTGCTGTGCTTGGGCAGACACCTCTCACCATTTCGTGCAGAAGCAAATTTGGAAGGTCAATTAAGCAGTCCACATATTATTTGTTTCAAGGTCTCACTCTAAGTACAAGAGAGCCTCCAATCTCAATCTTCCTGCCTTGGCCTCTTGAATTGCCAGGATTTAGGTAAGTGCCATGCGCCTGACTGAGAGTTCGCCTTTCAAAGGCATCAGACAGCAGAAGAGCTCTGTTTTAGTCCCTGGGGATCTAGCATAATGATGGACGAAATTAGTGCAGTCACATCAACAGGCCAAAAGAAAAAAGACACATAAGAAGCACCGTCAGAAGTCAACATGCATTTTTATAAAATTCAGTCTGTGGTGCTCTGAGAGAATGTGCTCCGTGAACTGTCAGTGGAAGAACGCTTTCGTAATGGACAGACCAATCAACATTACACTTGCTAGGCAAACACTGCAGCCGTTGCCTTTAAATAAGAACTGACAAGAATACTTCTGTTCTCACTGTGATTAAGCATTGTTCGGAAGCATGCAGGCAATGATGGAAGGTAAGGAAGCAAATCATGCAAAATTACAAGGTAGGACAAAGCTAAATGACACTCATCAGGAAGGAAAGCTTGCTCCCTGGGAAAACTCCATCAGGATTGAGTGAAGTGACTGCTATAAAATGGTTGCACAAATATCAGGAACATCCCTTTCTTACATTCAGTGTGTGTGTGTTATGAATATATAATATATCCATACATACACTCATACACATATATTTGAATTATATAAAATGCTAACATTCATAAAGGAACATAAAAAGACATTAATAATTAAAAGTATAAAATGTTTTATTGAGGTAAGAGATAATATTGTGGAAATGCCTAATCTCATTAGAAATCACAACTGCAGTTCATAATATTCAATATGATATTTAAACATTTTCTGGAAATAAATGGGAATAAATAAACCTCTAACATTCACATTTATTAAAACATTTTCTGACAGTCAGATCCCGGTAGCAGCTGCGGTGGCTCAGTTCTTCTGTAGCTCTCCCTGTCTCCCTTCTTCTTCCAGAAACTTGGCCTATGGTGTGGCTGTCTCTAACGGTGTTCAATGACATGAAAATGCACAAGTCTTTATGCCAGAAGAAGTGAAGAAATGCAAGAAGGTGGTGCTCTTCTGCCTGAGTGAGGACAAGAAGAACATCATCCTGGAGGAGGGCAAGGACTGCCGCTATGCTCTCTACAATATAACCTATGAGACCAAGGAGAGCAAGAAGGAGGACCTGGTGTTCATCTTCTGGGCCCCCGAGACTGCATCCCTTAAGAGCAAAATTATCTATGCCAGCTCCAAGGTTGCCATCAAGAAGAAGCTGACAGGAATCGAGTACGAATTACCAGCAAATCTACGAGGAGGTCAAGGACCGCGGCACTCTGGCAGAGAAACCAGGTGGTAGTGCTGCCATCTCTCTGGAGGGCAAGCCTTTGTGAGCTGCCTCCAGTCCCCTGCTGTTGGCTGAGGTTTCTGTCACACCCAGTATATTAATTATAAACTGGTTAACCTATTAGCTCAGACTTTTTATTAACTCTTATAACTTACATTAACCCATAATTCTTGTCTGTGTTAGCCACGTGGCCTGGTACCTTTTATCAGTGAGGCATTCTCATCTTGCTTCCTAGATCTGCTCATGGGTGTTGCAGACTGCCCCTTTCCTGACAGACTGGAGAGGCTGGGGGGATCCCAGCAGGGGGAGGGTAATCCCTTCATCTCAGTTGTCAAATGTCCCCCCACCCCTTGGACCATCCATCTCCCTCCACCCTGACAGTTCTGGCCTTCCCAAACTGCTTTTGATCTTCTGATTCTTCTTGGTTTTTTTTTAACAACAAAAAAAGTTTTCTGAAATAACAAATGTGAACAAAGAAATAAATCATTAGAGAGAGGGGTGGCCCTATAAAACCTGTTCTGAAATCTGCAGTTCTTGTGGGGTTTTTTTTTTTTTTTTGGTATTTTATAATTGTTTGTTAGTTTTTAGAGTTAATTTGGGCTGGAGAGATGGCTCAACAGCTAAGAGTACTTTCAAAGAGGAGATGAGTTCAGTTCCTAGCACATACATCAGGGACTCACAACCACCTATAGCTCTAGATCCAGGGAACCAAACATCCTCTTCTGCCTTCTGCGGGTACCCACTCACACAGTGTGGGAAGTATTCTCAGTACTGGAGTAATGAGTTATGTTGAATACCCCACCAACCCTAACACCACCCATCGCCCAGATGGTACCATTCAGACTCACAGTTCCAATCACGGAGCCATCAAAAATCACCTGGAAAATATCTGTCTCCAATGCAGTCCTTGAAGAGCATCCTATGAGAGCATCGCACTTGGCTTAGAGTGTGGTACACACACGTACGTGTTCGTAGGTAAAAGTAAAATAATTTTATGTATGTGGATTGTGTTCTTATGTGTGAGTGTATATACACATTGGGGTACAAGCATTCATGCTGCTACCAGGAGGAGATATAGGATTCCTGGAAGAGGAGTTAAGGAGGTTTAGGGACATCTGATTTTTCACGAGGTGATGGGATCCAAACTCACGATTGATCAGCAAATATTCTCTCTAGCCCCAAAGCAGCAATTCTTAAGACAGCAAATGTGAGAAGCACCAGAGCACTGGGAAGCCCTGAAATGACTGATTGCACCTATAAAGAGCCAGAATAAAATACTGTTCTCTGATAGCATTTGATAAGATTCAAGGAAGACAGAAAAATACTGAAAAAAATGGCAGGCAGCCATTTTAAAGTTGGGAAGACAAATGATCACAGGTTAGGCCTGAATTTCTTGCATGCTTCCCGATAAAAATTTATGATTTGATCCTTGTGTAAGTTTAGTGAGAAGCAAGCCAGCATTGTGGGCAACATGTGAAAACTGCCAAAGCCATCGGGACAATGGTGTCCAAGCCACCATCAACAGCCCTTTCCTCTTTCCCTAGCTTCTCTGTTTCTGGGCAGGGCACATGACCAGCTCTGGCCAATCAATGGACTATGGAGCAAAATGACTTGAGCAACTTCTAGTCTCAAATACAGAGGAATGTGGTATGACCTTCTGGATGTTTCTTTCCCTTTTTATGAAGGCCAAGGAAGCTGCCATTAACTGCTCACCACCTGCCATTAGTAGGTAGGGAGTGGGATCAAAAAGCAAATATTGGTGTGAGAAGCCACTAACATCATTCCAATGCTCTAGTCTGGGAGTTTTGAGTTATCTGGAATAACTCACCTACCCTACCATGAGCTGTCACCCAAATGGTGGAGTTCAGACCCATAATTCCAAACCACAGTGCACATTAAAAATATCTGTCCCCAGGCCTATCCTTTCAGAATGCCAGGCTTGACTCTGAGTGCCGTGCAGGCCTGGGATCATTCTAAGGTTCCCCAGGGCCTGCATTGTGCACCCCCTGTTTCAAATGCCACTGCTTTAAAGTGAGAAGCTGTGTGTTGCAGTGTTCATAAAGGTAACAGCACACATGACTCGTGCTTGGGTCAATATCTGCTCTTCAAGCTAGCTTCTCTCTCTTCATATAGCAATAAACATACCTATGTTTTATGTTGTGTTAAACTATGCTGGTTTTACATACAGCAGCTGATTAGAGAAGCCATGTGCATGCATACCGTATATATGTACAAATGCAGGCTTGAGAGATGTCAAGAGGCTTATAGTTAGAGGCTCCTCTATAAACAGGCCAGAGGTCTGGGAAGCTCAGCCTGGAGTGTTCAGGGCTCTGTCTCTGGAACACTCGAAGGCAAGACCCTAACAGCTTTTGAGACACTTTCACATGCTGAGGACATTTTTCCACTTTAGCCAGAATTCAAGCTGGAATTGTGGGTGAGATTGTTGTTGAACAGGGTGATGATTGTTGCTGCTTCCCCTCCTGGGGCCAGGTGTCCTGCATGCCGCAAGATTCTAGGGACAGAGAGAGTTTCTTCAAGCTGAGAGCTGGGTGGGGGCCTGTAATCACAGTCCCGTTCCAGGGATGAAATAAAAAGGTGTGATGCTCCTCTTCTCTACTCCCAGGCTTGTGTGTTGGCATCTATGACCCAACACAAATCAGTGGATGTAGGGGCCTTTAAAGATAGACAGTGACCAGCAAGCAACAGCACGTGCAGAGGCTCAAAATGACACCATCCCTAGGAACATTCAAACAGAAAAGCAAATGTCAAAAGAGAGCCTGGGAAATTTAGCAGACTGCATAGAGCTAAAAGCTACAGTCATTTCAGGAATGTGACTTTGTGTCCCTGGTGATGTGATTAAGGTGGCATCTCATCAGAAAAGATAAGGATTAAGATGACTAGGGAATTGTGGGACTGGGCATGAGACAGAGAGTTAACCCTTGACCTCACCATGTCAGAGTAGCCTGTGGTTGATCCAGAGGACTGGAAAATGTTCCTTAGCAACCACGCTCTTCCTTTTATGAAAGAAGTTTTATGGCATCAACAGAGGCTAGAGAGGAGCATGGCGGCTCGGGGTGCTGTGTTGGATGAAGTAGAATCCTACATAGAAGCTGGGCCCCCAGGCTGTCCAGTTAGTAGAAGCTGGGCAAAGATCTATTTCTGGACAGATTCTATTTCCAAATGGTAAACCAGAGAACCAAGGCAAGCTCACTAGCAAGAATACAGTGCTAGGTTGTTGCTACATGGCAAAAATTCCTGGGCTGCCCCTCACCTGAGCAGAGCAGTGACTAAATACTGGGTGGTAAACCTAGAAACCTAGATACTTCTGGTTCCAGAGATGCCCTGAAGTTCTTCTCTGCAGCTTGGAATTCTCTGGGAAATCAGCCAGTGGCATGTCTGCAATATCAAGCTGAGTTTCCCAAATGGTGGTTGGGGACCTGGAAGGATATACCTCCCATGAGGCTTTCCATATATATTAACCAAAGTAAGCCTACCCACAGGGAGTTACTATGTCACTCTCTCACATTTTGTCAGTGCTGCTTCTATCTCTGACCGTTTCCATTCCCCAGTCCCCAGTCCATGTTCATCACAACTCAGTTAATCTCCCAATGCAAGGTTGCTCAGCAGCTCTGCAAATACCCAACCCACAGCTGCTGCTTGCTCCACCACCTAGGCCAGCGGCAGACATCACTAGGTGATTTCAGTAGCCTTTCTATCCAGACCTGTGCAATACCTTCATTTTATCACAGGCAGTTGCTGGCTGCCAGTCAGAATTGGATGTTGCAACCTGACCTGTGCCTTTAATTTCAAGAGCAAAGCCAAATCAAAGTCAGTCCCGCCATTGATGTGGGCCTCATCTCTACAGTTCTCATTGGAAAGGCAAAACTGAGTCCTACAGCAGAGACAATCTAGTTGGCCTAAAGTGTCCCCTGTAGGGTCCTTCCCTGGTCAGAGGCTCAGATTTGGGGGGAGGAGTTTCAGAATAAAAAAAGTTGTCATTAAATTAGTAGAGAATGGATGGTCCTGGTCTTAGGGTGATTCAACTAACACGGTATGTTTTGTTGTTGCCGCTGTTATCTTTATGATGGAGTGAAAAGCATACTCATACATTCATTTTCCCACTCCCGTTCAGCAGAGTATGCAGGAAATTACGTGATCTATTCAATGATTCATTATAAAACAGGCTTTGTGTTAGACTGTTGCCTGACTACTTTCTAAGAGATGGCTCCAAGCATGTTGAAGGTGGCCTAGGCTAAGTAGTGAAACTCTACTGGTTAGGTGTAGTGAGTCTCTTTCATTACATCAGCTTATGGTGGTCTTATCATCATAAATCAAGGAAATATGTATAAACCTTCCTATAAAAAAGTATCAGTAGTTGAAATGAGGAAAATGAGCTAGAAATAGGAGACTCTAGGAGAAGAAGGAACCATCTAGTTATCATGGGAGTGGAACACTACTATAGTTGATCGATACAACCTTGGCACTGGAGTCTACACACCATTTATCAGAAACCACCCAAGATATGTCCTCTGATTTGAGCTGAGTGGAATGTTCAAGGACCCCAAGGTAGAGGGTCACTGAGAACCTTCCAGCTACGCTACCCCATTCAAGAGCACTCCCAGGCCATGGAAGGAAGGGTGGGAAAAAAATCCCCGCAGCTCTGCCTTCTTTTTTTAGCTTCAGACCCCTTCCTTCCCACTAAGGTGTGGTTACCTGAGTGACTGAGTTGTTAGTACCACCCCTTCCCCCCACTAGCTCTTAGCTCTACCATATAAGTTCCCTGTTCTGATGGCATGGGAGGTCCTTCTGTCTGTGTGTGGCTTTTATTGGTTAATGAATAAAGAACTGGCTTGGCCCACAGCATGGGAGGAGGAAGGCAGAGCTGGAGAGACACCATGGAGCCACCAAAGATAGGCAAGCTGAAATTTTGCTGGTAGGCCACGACTTCTTCATGATGCACAGATTAATGAAGATGGGTTAAATTAAGATGTAAGAGTTAGCCAATAAGAAGCTAATGGGCCAAGCAGTGATTTAATTAATATAGTTTCTGTATGATTATTTCGGAGCTAAGCTAGCTGGGCGGCCGGGACAAACAAGCGGGCCCTCCTCCTACACCCTGATGTACAGCTAATTCACTGGGGCTTTCCTAATCACCACAGCCACCTCCGAGCTGCTCCTCCCTGCAGAGCATCAGTCACACAAAGCCCATGACTAAACCTCCCCAGCTTTTAAATAGTGATTTCCTCGCGCTTCTGAAATGAAGAGCCCCTGCCTGACAGCACCACTCTCCAGAATCACTCTCGGCTGCCTTTGAGGGGATTGCCTGTGAGTCTGGTGAGCACGGGGAGTTCTCGCCTCATCAGTCTGGTAAGCATGGGAAGTTCTCACCTGTGCCATCAGGGTCAGGAACTGGCTTCTGTCCTCTCTCATGGCTCACAGCATGTATGTTGCCAAGAATTTATTAAGTGACCATGCTTGCTGTCTGGGAAGATTGTTCAGCTGGTGAGCTGCTTGCCGCATGAGTATGAGGAGCCCATTCAATCCCAGCAACCATGTGAAAATGCCAGGCACATGCCTGAATCCCAAGAGCTGGGGAGGCAGAGACAGGAGGATCCCTGGGGCTTGCTGGGCAACCCGTTTATCTGAGTCTATGAGCTCCAGGCACAGTGAGAATCCTTGTCTCAAATTAATAATAAAAATAATTAACAATAATAAGTGGATAGTGACTGGGGAAGAAACCCCACATCAACCTTTGGCCTCCACAGGGATGTGCACACGTGCAAACACACACTAGCACAAGTGAGACAGAGACAGAGAGAGCCACAGATATACAGACAGAGACAGACAGACAGA
>NW_004949110.1:567234-579955 GCF_000317375.1 Microtus ochrogaster
AGCAGATCACAAAACCTCACAGTGAGAGCCACAGATATTCAGAGGCAGACAGACAGAGAGAATTCCTGACTCTATCTCAGCAGATCGCAAATCCTCACAGTGGGGCTGAGGAGAAAGACATGATGAATGATCTTTTAGATCAGGTGAAGTTCGCGTGAGTATTTGGGAATTCCTCATCCCAAGTGTTCTTCTTCTTCTAGAGTCATTCCAAACAATTCAAAAGCAAGACCAGGGGACCCAGGCTTTGCATTATTTAGCAGGCCCCAGGGTACAATACAGACTAACTATGCATTTAATGTTGTTCGAAAACACCTAATAACGGCCTCTGGAAGTCCCTGTATAAAACCCCGACTCACCCAAAGCATCTGGAGACCTAGATGCTAGTCATAGTGCTAGCCTTGGGAATGCTGTGTTCATACAGCCACCCCATTTGTCCCACCTGCAACTCCTCTTGGTGCCTTTCTTTCTCCTTGCAAAGCAGGTGCTCTCCCTGTGGGAACTGGGGGTGGAAGACAACTTCAAAACCCATTAGAGTTTCTCCTTCTTACTCTCCAGCTGCTGGGCTCAGCAGAGCTGTCGAGGGTAGCGTGATTAGAACAAGTGGGGACCAAGGTTCTAAAACTGACACCTAGTGGGTCATTAATCATGAGACATGAATGACGGAACCAAGTGGAAGCCCAAAGAACTTTTCCAGAAAGCCAGGGATGTCATTGGAGAGCGGTCACGAATGCCCCCCTCCTCTTTCCTTGATAGAACAGCTCAGAAGATTAGTCTGGAATTCGCTGGAGGTACTTTTCATCTTGGTTTAATGATGGGATATGACATGACAGCTGCACGGACGTGTTGGAGCAATACATAATTATACAACCAGGGTGACCGGAAACTAACTCCTTAACTCTAGCTGAAGCCTACTGATTAAAGACAGTGGATACCTAGGAGGAGGTGGGAGCCCTAATTGGACTTCACTATGGTTTGGAAGAGGTTCTGAAAGTCAGGTGCATCTTCTCTGCAAATACCCTGAGGTTGAACACAGTATGGACCTCCATGAGCACTGAGCTCCGCCACAGCTCCAAACTAACCCAAGCTGGGACCGTGTCCCACTTCACCCCTTAATGGCTACCTGTCTCTGGGAGTTGCTTGAGCTCTGAAGGTCTATCTGATCACTCCCGGGGTTTCTCCCTCACTTAATCAAAGGCAGGGCTAAGAAGTCTCCTATCTATAAAGTACTTACTGGCTTAAATATATTTAATGGGAATGGCGGTAAAATTCTGCCTATAATGTCCAAGGAGCAACTGCCGCAGCTGTATTCAGCACGCTTCGTGAGCGACGGGGAGAACCTGGTCGGCTATAATCCAAGTTCAGCCATGCATTTGCTTCATTTCACAGGCTGAGATGTGTAGAGGCCATGGCAGTAAGAATTCATAGAAGCGGGAACATGCCATGCACTGCATGGATAGATGCTGGGCATTTGAAGTTCAGTAATGCCCTGAAGGAAAAGGTGACCACGTATTAGACAGTCTCAAACAATCCACTGTGGACATAGGCTGATTTGATGGCAACAGTGGTTAGAGAGGAGAGAGAAGCAGCAGAGCGGCCAAAGGATTTGTCGGTGTGGTGGAAAGTGGGGGTCGGGGGCCGTGCTCTAACCAGGAATGTAAAATGTCTATGGAACCCTAGCTCTCTCAGACCCCAGTGACTAAGCGTAGCATTTGAACGCTTGTTAATTCCCCAAGTGTCCCGGACACCCTCATACAGAATACTGGGGGCGTGGGAGAAGCAGGTAAGTAGTAGGAAGATGGCGAGGGCTGGTGCCTGTTGTAGATAAACTTCTGCAACAACACAACAGGAGTGGCCTGTGTTGTGGCGCATTGAGGGGGTCCAGGAAAGGTGATGAGAAAGGGTAATAGGCGTGAATATGGATAAAATGCCTGGTGTATGTATGAAAATGTCATAATGAAACTATTATTATGCCTAAGTGATCTATGCTAATCTAAAAATTTATATAGTAAAATTTAGAAGAAAATGTGCCATACATATGTATGTATATATATACATGCATGCATACATACATATACATACACATGCACAAGTACACACAAACATACACACATATGCAAATATACACCCATATACATATATGCATACACATACTCAAATACACACACATAAATACACACACGGACACATATGTACACACATGGACACACACACAGAGCCTAGCCGTCAACACATTTTCTGATATGTGACGTCACTCTCCATTTCGAAGTCTCAACTTCTACAAGTACACGGTGATAATGGCGCCTCTTCCCAGGCGAGCTATTGTGAGAATCAGATGAACTAACCCTGGTGAACTGAACCCCCCCTTTCCCACCTCTGCCACCTGCTTTCCTGCTCATACTTAGCAAAAGGAGCTAGGACGGGTCACCTGTCGGATGACAGTGTATAGCTGACTGCAGGCTGAAGCCAGCTCATCCTTGGCATCTCTGTGGCTTGACATAGTCCTGTCTGGTCTGCTGGTTGTGAATTCCTGAGTGTCCAGAGATCACGCGTGGTGGGACTATGGGATAAGACAACCAGAAAGAGCCCCCAGCTAGAACAGGTTTGCAGAACTAAATCCATTTGCCCTGGTTTTCAGCCCTGATCTTGGTTGGGCACTAGGCTTTTCACTTTTCTTTGGCTTCCTAACTAAGTACTGCTCAGCATTTGCCTGATGTGAACAGTCTGAATGTAAGACCCTTCCAAGTAACTCTTTTTCCCCCTGAAGCCTCTGGACCAGGGCTGCTAATGCAGGCAGAGTGGCAGGCCACTTTAAGAAAAGCAGACAAAACACTAGACCCTTATCGCCTAGAACTGCTGATAAGCACAAATGCTCCCCAGAGTTCAGAGGATTTTACGGACCCCTAGACATCAAGTTAAAGGCTGATGGTGCCCATCCCCCAGCTTCGCGGTTACATAAGCCTAACTGCATTCTACTAAGGGCCCTGGCTAGAATCCCTCTGTAGTTAGTGGTGTCGCCAAGGGAACACTTCCCGCCATGCCTCTTCAAGCTTCCTGATGCAACCTCTGGCTTGAGAACTTGAGGATCAAAAGAAGGCACCAACCTCACAGCCCTCTATTGAGAGAAGCACCAAACGGGGCAGAAAACAAAGAAGGCCTGTGCTGGGCCTCCATTTGCCTAAACCTGCAAAGATAATCAAGACGCTTCGGACGGCCAGGGACTTTTCTCACCACAAGGGGGCACCCGTGTCATGCGTTAGTTTAGAACGTGGTTGGGGGGTGTTAACACCTTGGAATGTTGAGATCTCACAGGGAAACTGAGGTCAGGGGAGAGCAGAGGGTTCTTGAGGCATTCTGAGTAATTTTTCTTCTCTGTGCTCTCCACTCCCGTGTAAGGCTTTAGATTTGCGTCATGGTCTCCAACCAGGGGACTTTGTGCTTGATGGATATTCCTCCCAGAACAGGGTGAGGAAAAGCTAGTTTCAGACTGCTCCACCCATCCGAGGCACCACGTGCAAGCGCTGAGCCCCTAGTCCAGTGCTACCACAAGTCTTTGACATACTGGGCTTCTGTACAAGATTTCCTCCCAAGGACCTGGTTATGAAATGGTTTGGAAACTGCTGGTCTCGGTGGTCTCTGAAGGTGTAGATTGTCCAGAAACCCAACAACTCTATTCCAGAAATGTGTGCAGCTTCCAACACCTAAAAGCTTCTGAAAGACAAAGGTATGTGATTCTGATAATCGTGAGAAATTCGGACGGCAACATGGCAAAGCCAGTGTTACAACCAAGTCATCACCAAACTTTAGACCTGCATTGTCTGTCCACAAGGCCAGCACAATCACCAGGGAATCTCATTCCATGAAGCAACTCGTTATTTAACCTACGTTTCCCACTATCCACCGCAGTTTACAGGTAAGGAGAATGTGGTGGTTCATTGTAGTTGTCAACTTGGAAGGAAGATTGTTCACTTGTTTGTTTGTTTGTTTGGTTTTTGTTTTTCGAGACGGGATTACTCTGTGTGGCCTTTGCTGGGCTGGAAATCACTCTGTAGATTAGGCTGTCCTCGAACTCCCAGAGATCCTCCTGCCTCTGCCTCTCAAGTGCTGGGATTAAAGGCTTGTGTCACCACTGCCCAGCTCTCTGAAAGAAGTTTTAAGGAATTATGAGGGAGGCCTGTGAGGAACTGGGCTGATGGAGTTAGACCATGCAGAATGAGGGTGGCACCATTTATAGCCTGGTCCCAGGAGTGACCGAAGGGAGCAAGCTAAGCACTGTCCTCCATCGCATTATGGTTCTTCTGTTTCTGTAGAAGGATGCATGGGACACACGTCCCCTGAAACTGCTACTGCTATAATTTCCCTGCTGTGGAGGACTGTAGCCTTGAGCTGTGCGCCGAAGTAAACCCTTTCTCTCCAAAATTGCTTTGATCGGGTACTTCGTCCCAGCAACAAGAAATAAAACTAACACAATGAGGTTTACATCATTTAAGAGAAAAGAGTCATGCATTCTCGGGGACAAAATTACTTTATGTTCTGCAGCCTCTCTGGGGGAAACCCTCAAATACAATGCAGGAAACCGTGGGTATTTGTGGAACACTAACCCCAGGACTCTCACTGAGATTCAATGGCTGCCCCTCCCTTTGGTACATGTCCCCATCCCTCCAATCATGGCCAGAGCTTCTTCCTTACCACCAGGATTCCCTAGCCATCCCCAGCGCTGCTCCCTTGACGTGAGTCAGCCTCCCAGAGACAACCGAGGCCAACCCAGTGTCTGCATTGAGCAGAAGACTGTCCAGGACCTGTGCCCCACCACAAGGGGGGAAGGAGAATTCCTGAGAAGGTGCGTGGTTACATCTAAATTAGATATTTGGATCCCAGAGTGAACAGGTAATCAATCTTCTCTAGACAGCAAAAAGAGAAAGCAAAAGTACCTGGGGGCCTGTGCATGGTGCAGGCGCTCTGAGCTCCGGAGGGCAGTGGCCATTTATTTCAGGTCCTTCACATTCAGATTCTCATATTCAGTGTCTGGGAGCAGCCAGGGAAACAAAAAAATATAGTTCTTTCCTTCAAAGAACTCAGAACCAATCCCCACACCACCATGAAAGGTGGTGCTGATGGCCATCCCGGAGAGAGGGCACTGTCCCCTGCTGTAGAGCAGGAAGGCATCCCTCAGAGGACACATTAGTCTGAAATCAGGAAGGTGCACTAGGTCTGTTTCACTTTTCATAGGACATGAAACTTAGAAAGGTATGTGTCTGCCTGTCTGTCTCTGTGTCTGTATATTTCTGTGTGTATTGATATATGTGCCTGTGTGTGTCTGTTTCTGTGTCTCTCTCTTTGTATGTGTATGTGCGTGTGTGTATGTGTCTGTGTATCTGTCTATCTCTTTCTCTCTCTGTGTATGTGTGTGTCTGTGTGTCTCTGTGTGTCCCTGTGTGTCTGTGTATCTCTCTCTCTCTCTCTCTCTCTCTCTGTAAGTGTATGTATGTGTGTGTCTGTGTGTGCATGTCTCTGTGTGTATCTGTGTGTCTGTGTATCTGTTTGTCTCTCTTTGTATGTGTGTGTATGTGTATGTCTGTGTGTGCATGTCTCTGTGTGTATCTGTATATCTGTGTGTCTGTGTATTTGTTTGTCTCTCTCTCTCCCCCCCATATGTGTATGTGTGTGTGTGTCTGTCTGTCTGTCTGTCAACAGGAGTGAGAGCCTGATTGAACAAAAATTAGAAAACCAAAACCAAGTACAAAATCTAAAGTTGATTTTAAATGAAAAAATTAATAACAGAACCTAATTTTTGTAAAGCTAGAAAATATTAGGGACTTTACAATAAAGTCAGGAAAAGAACATTGTTCTCATCAATGTACCTGGCTTGCCTCTAACGTGCTTGTTTCTACATTTCTTGTTCATTTAATCATTGATAGTCTCTTCATAAGACTAGAACTTTGTAATGTCATCTTTTCTTGTCGTAAAAATATTAGAAGGAGTCTTTCCTCCAGCTTGGTAGATCAGAGAAAAAATATGTTTAGTAATTTCAGTTAAATGAAAATTAATATTTAGTATCGTTACTCTAGCCATTACTGCCCCGCTGCTGTGACGAAATGCCAGGGAGAAGGCAGTTTGAAGGGAGACCAGTTTACTTGGGCTCACAGTGTCGGAGGCACGGCCATGAAGGTAGCAAAGGCATCACAATCCGAGTGTGAGGCAGCAGCTTGTGACATCTCGATGGATCAGGAAGCACAACGCCAGATGAAAACTAGAGCCAGATCATACCCCTCAAAGGCTCAGTTCAGCGACTCACACTGCAAGGCATACCCCACACATGTCCCACAGACTCTACAAACTCCCAAACCATTCCACAAGCTCAGAATCAGGTTTTCAACCCCAGGGGCCTCTGGGAGGACACTCTGTGCTACAATCATATAGTTACCAATTAGGGAAACTTCTATCAATGATCTTTTACATATGAACTGTAGGTTTTCAATACAATTTGGGTTGTCTTTTGCAAAGATGAATCTTTGGTTCTTTTGAACTTGGGAGCATTTGTTAACCAATTTGTTGATAACTGCTCTGTGTTACCATCCTATTATAGCTTTCAAGTTATCTTTCTCAATGTCAGTACTTATTCCAAATAGGCAAAGAAAAATTTAATCTCTTTCAAAGATGTTCTTATGATTGATTTCTCTTCATTAACTTACCAGCCAAACCGTGCATGAACCAATCCATTATCTGTATCCAAAATGTCTCTCCTCCTCTTAATGAATTACATACATAATAATTTACTCTTCTTTAATTAGTGTGTGTGTGCTTGTGTGTGTGTGTGTGTGTGTTATGCATGGACAAACAGCACCTGCATGTATCCGTACATGTGGAGGCCATAACTCAATGAGCTCCTCTATTCCTCTCCACTGTATATTTTTGAAACACGGTCTCTCACTGAATCTGTATGCCTTAGTTAGGGTTTCTATTAATGTGAAGAGATTCTATAATCATGGAAAATCTCATAAAAAATTAATAGGGGTAGCTTACATTTACATTTAGTCCAAATCATCATGGTGGGACATGATGGCATGCAGGCAGACACGGTGCTGGAGAAGGAGTTGAGAGTTCTACATCTTGATTTGCAGGCAACAGGAAGTAAACTGTCTCCACACTGGGCATAGTTTAAGCATGAGACCTCAAAGCCCACCCCCACAGTAACACATTTCCTCCAGCAAGGCCACACCTCCTAATAGTGCCACTCCCTATGAGATTATGGGGGGGGGGGCAATTACATTCAAACTACCACACCATGTAAGACTAACTTGCCAGCAATCTCCTGCCCCCCCCCATCTCTGCTTCCCCAGCATTAGAATTACAGGAGAACACCATGGTGGCCAGCTGTTCATAAGTGGGTGCTGGGGATTTGAATCCAGATCCGCATGCTTGCACAGCAAACCCTCCACTGGTTAAGCCATTTCCTGAGCCTCCTCGTTCACTCTTCAACAGCAGAATAATTTCCATTAACTTTGTTTATTTCTATAGACTTTTCTTATCATTGATTTTTAATTGAATGTTCTCTTGTTCCTTTAGTTAATAAATTGAAATACATCAAAAGGATTTAGCCAAGTTGGGAATCTGAGTAAACTTGTTTTATGAAATCATTCTAAAATCTTACCAATTTTAGAAAGACCCAATTAAAGTTGTGTGATTGAGCTTTATTAACATATAGTATCTTGCACCAATATTTGAGATTTTCCTTAAAAATAGATTTGACTCTTAAATGCCCCAAGCTTGCACTGCAAGGCTTGCATGGTACCCTTTGAGTCTAAGCCAAAAAGGATCTGAGTGGGGAACGCTTTCAGTAGGTGTAGGTTAAGTTCAACGCCATCCTATACAGAGTTTAATGACTATGAGCTATCTCTGGGTAGGTCACGCTTTCAGGAACATTCCCAAAGATCTTGTGATAGCTCACTTGGTGCTGGGTCTGAACTGCAAACCACACCGTGGATGGCCTCTGACTCCTCCATTGTCACAGACCCAAGAGCAAGTAAGACTGGAGGCAATGATGGAACACAAGAGACAAAGGGCTCGGCCAACTGCATGCAAAATATCTTACTTTTGAGCAAGTATTAAAACTTTAATATCTAGTGATCACATCAGAGGACCCGTGGGAGGGGCTATGCGTTAAGGTTTCCTTGGTCTCCTATGAATTTCTGAAAATACGGAGCAAATTACAGAGAAAGAGAAATTAGGCAACAGAAACAGCACAGACAAAAAAACCATTGCCACTCACTCAAAAATACATCACTGGCAATGAGCCTCATGTAGCTAAGAAAGCAGAAGGCTGGAGAGCCTGGGAGCCAGCTGACAAGAGGCTGGTATTCCCAGAGGAGGAGGGCAGAAACCGATCTGGCATCCAATAATGTTCTCGTAGTTATCCGCAGTTTCCCTCCTCTCTCCACCTTCCTGGGGTCTCCCCTGCAACCCCGTTGTCAATAAAGACCTTTTCAAAGCTGTCTGAAGAGAGAAGTACAGACTGCTGAGTTTGTCTCTCTTTTAGACATTGTGCGCATGCCCAAGGAGAAGACGTGCTCTACAAACAGGAAGCAGAAGCTGAGCTCGCTATAACGTTGCCTCGTTACCTGCCGAGGGTACTTTACAGTCCAATGAGACATGAATGCTACCTTTGGTGCCTTTTGATTTAGAACCTACGTTTTTAAGAGGCGCCCTGGCAGTTACTAGTACTCCTATTTTACAGTTGAGGGAACCGGGCCTGTGGGGACCCAGATGACTCACTGTAAACAGGTTAACAAGGCCCTGCGTGAGTCATCCTCCTAGCCAAGGACAGCCAGACCCAGCACCGCCTGCATTGTCCTATCAGTTGTCATAGGACAGCCTGCCTTGGGAGATGTGTCAGAGGTGATCTGCGCCTGCCATCCGCATGGAGCGATGGCGCCGCTGTCCTTCCCACCCACGCGCCTCTCACTTCTCTCTGGGGTTCTCAGACCTTCAAGCCACAGACAGCACTGAACACTGCAATATTATTGGTGTATGGAAAATACCCCTACCTGTAATTGTCATTCAAACTGGAAGGGCTTCCTCTATCAGAACCACTTTGGACACTGGGTACAAAATGGTCAATGATCAAAAACTGTCTGCATTGAGAGAGCCCAGCCCATACAGGCAGAATGTCTTGAGGACTCGGGTCAGAGCAGCAGTTTGTGCCTGGCATTGATCATCTTCAGCTTCTCCAAGCTAGTCAGCCCCTTCTGTCCTGAGTGCTGGGCTAGAGAGGCCATTGGTGCAGTGTGAAAAAGCTGTTGATTGCCTAACTGATGCTTTATGTTGTTCACAGGCTCGGCCACCCAGGGACCTCAGCTGCCTGGAAGCTTCCAGTCGTCCCCATGAGGAGTACTAGGAGAAGAGGATTAACCATCCATTTCTTAATTGTTGAGAGTCACTACAGCCTTAAGGGGCATCTCCAACTTTGGAGTCTGTGGTGGGGAACTGACTGGGGCAGGTCCCAGGACTGGCTAGGCCTTGGATAGCCTAGAAGGAGGCTGTCTGATATATAAGGTACAAGATGTGGAAAGCCAGAACCATGGAATCTGGATTGCCCTGATCTCAGCTCATCTGATCAAGATGGCACAATCTTTCCCCAAAGTTGTGGCCTTTTTAGGGTGTTTGTCTCCCTCCATGTCCCTCTACAGTGTGCACACAGGCTGGGCATTCTCTTAAAAACAAATTCTGACTCAGGAAATGGGAACTGTGTGAGGGTCTGCTATCTAAAAAGCTCCCTGGTGGTCCTGGGGTTGGACCAGACTGCACTCGACTTTTGTATGGTTCTGAATCATCCAGTTCTCTTCCAAAACTGAGAGAGTAGGAAAGTCGGGCCAAGGCAGGACGGCCAGGTGACATGAGCAGTTCCAACATCAGTGACAGGAGGAAACAAGACTCTTCTCTTTAAAGAGAATTTAAAGTCACATGTGGTATCCCTGAAATAGTTTGATCTTTAAGGCATCCCCAGAAGGTGTCTAGCCAGGTGTCCAGGAGGAACATGAGCGCTTTCATAGGCAGCCACAACACCCTGTGGGGATGTCCATCCAGTGACCATGTCACTTTGGTTAGTGGGAAAACCAGCCTTGATGACAGATTCCTGAATGGTTTGGAAGATGTCTGAGCTTTGCCTCCATGAGCTTTAAGAAGAAGAAAAACATCTCTCCATGTCAGGTTCTTCAATGCTGAAACAGGGACGATAGCAGAAGGAGAAGAGCACAGAGGATAAAATCCTCCCCGAAGACCTAGAGCTATAAAGTACCCAATCAATGTTAATGCTCATACAAGTATAGGTTGTTTTTATTTCGAACAGAAAGTTATACAAGAGAGCAACTGGTTCTGTGACCCACAGAGTTCACCGAAACCTCAAATCCTGTGTCCCTCTAAGGTGAGTCACCAGCTGGCAAAGGATGAAAGGCGGACTTGAAGCGAGAGACATCAGAGGCCTCCTATTTCCAATCTTCCTTTGTCACCCAAACAATAAACCTCAGGGCACTTGACAAACAAGGCTGGGGTTCAATATTTGTGTCAGAGTGCATCCACTTGGCATTTAACCAGAGAGGATTGCCTGTGTCCATGGGCTGCCGGAACAAAGCACCACACGCTGGTGACTCAAAATATTAGAAACCGATTCTCTCTCGCGGTTCTACAGGACAAAAGTCTGAAACCAAGTCGTCAGGGGTCATGCTCCCTTTGCAGGAACTAATAAATCCTTCCTCCTCCCTTTTCTCCGCCTTCTTAGTTCCTCTTCCCTTCTTTCCATTGTTCCTTTCCCCTCCCTCTATCTCTTCTTGCTTCCCTTCTTCCTTCTTCTGCTGTCTCTTCTTTTTCCTCTATCCCTCCATCTTCTTTCTTCCTCTGTCCCTTCTTCCTCCTTCTTCCTTCTTGCTTGCTTCTAGAGCCTCCAAGTGCTTCTTGGTTTGTGGCAGCCTAACGGGTCTCCATTTCTGTCTCCATGTCGGTTTCTTCTGCACCTGTTTCTCCTACCCTCTCCTCTTCTTGTACAGCTATCGTTGTATGTGGTCTCCACCGTAAACCTAGAACAATATCTGAAAATCAAAACAGCTCATTGGCAGAAAGGCCTTTTCCCAGGCAGGTCATGCTCTGAGGTTCCAGGTAGACATGAATTTTTAAAGGACACTATTTAACCCAGTCTAGGGACAGTCTGCAAAGCTGGGTGGCATCATTCACCTATTCCATCACAAAACGTGTTTTATATTATTGTATCCAGTTGAACCAGGTTGTCGATGGCGGTACAGTGAACACCTTCTGACATATACTGGATGGAGGGTGCAGGATGGAAAGGCATCTGAAAGTGAGAAACATGCCTTTCTTCTTATGCCTCTTTTTTTTTTTTTTGGATGTAAAGTCATGCCCAGAGGAGGATTGTCTGGAGTATGGAAAATCTGGACAGAGTCATTTTCAAACACCTTGAGACACTGGGGACATCTGGCTAGAAGATACAGTTGGGGACTCTGAGCACTGTGCCTTTGCTGTCTTCAATGCTGCAGATACAGAGTGGATGGGACATTACAGATTCTACGAAAACACGCTATAGGGAAACAGTGCTTGACTCATCCAAAGATGTGACCTCCTCCATTTCTTCTTGTCCTTAGAGTATGACTGCTCGCTGAGGATGTACCCTCATCCCTAATTCTCACACAGCTCCCTCCACAGGAGTCTAAGACACCCATTGGGCAGTCTAGATGCAGGGGCAGTATTGATAAACTGGACAGGTGGCTGGTTGCTTTTCTCTGCTCACACTCTCTTGCCCCAAGCTCTGTATCCATTATTCCTCACGTGCTCCAGCTCTGCACCAGTGACTTGCAGAAGACTTAGATTCAACTCATTCAACTCTTGCTCATTGTCTTGCTGATCTTACCATATGGGCTTATATGTCTTCTTGCCGTACTTCCCATATGTCCCCAGGACAGTTCTTCAATTCCAGCACCCTTAACACTGGCTACATCATGCTGTGTTATGGGTGTCTTCCCTGCTCATTGTGGGATCTTTTTACCAGCCTTTGTTTCTCTTTAGCCTTTACCCACAGAATACTAGTAGCAGTCTCCAACTCCCCTATTTGGGATCATCCAAAAAACTCTTCAGGGCTTGGGAGGTGGTGCAGTTGCTACTTTAGGTTGCATCATGGGTCAAGACATGTCTGGAGCTTTCTTGACGGAATGAGTATCAACCCGGCAGATTTTGAACCCTCCCCCTGAGACATTTGGCTGCATTCATTTCCTATTTTTATTTTTCTCCCACTGAACCTGGGACTTGCCCATTTGGCTAGCTGGTTAGTCTAAAAGCTCTGGGGATCTTGCTCTCTTCAAGTCCCCAGGCCTAAGGTAACATGTAGGTATAGCTTCGCCTAGTTTTTCTTTAAACGATAGAACTCGGGTCCTCATGCTTACCCAACAAACACCTTACACTGCATCATCTCCCCAGTCCCCAAACTGGAAAGTGTTTTAAAGTCCTTGCACTCTGTCAGTCAACCACCAGAGGTGGCATCCCAGACCCTCATTTTAGAGGGCCTCAGGCAATGCCACTATGTGTGTAAAACTGGAAAGTATTGTCCTAAACCCTGCCTATCTTTAGCCTGCTACTCATTTCCCAGCACACGCACACACACACACAGAGAGAGAGAGAGAGAGAGAGAGAGAGAGAGAGAGAGAGAGAGAGAGAGAGACTGCTT
>NW_004949110.1:580055-619113 GCF_000317375.1 Microtus ochrogaster
CACACACAGAGAGAGAGAGAGAGAGAGAGAGAGAGAGAGAGAGAGAGAGAGAGAGAGAGAGACTGCTTAACCCCAAAGGATTCAGTCATGAAGTCATTTTCCACCTTCTGCATTGCAACTCTGCCCATCACGTCATGTTCTTATTTATATTCTGCTCCCATTGGCCAGAATGCTGTCATCTACCCTATTTGGAGTAACACCAAAATTTGAGGACTAGAGACCTGGATGGTGGTAACATTAAGCAATTTGGAGTATGAGGGAGAGGACCATCTTTGAACAGGGTGCATCCCTAGACTGAGAGCTGAGACCCAGAGAGGAGCAAGTGGAGACTGAAGCTGGCTGGGCCTGCCCATCAGGACTGGCTGTCAGCCAGCTAACTGTCACCTAAGTCTGAATGTGCTGACATGCCAACAAGCTGAGCAACTGGGCTAAACAGGAGCAGCCTGTCACTTCCATACTGGTTAGTTTCCACGTGATCTCCAAACTCTCCTCTTCTTAAAATTCAGTGTTGAGGCTCAAACCCAAAGAGGGTCTCGGGCATACCAGCCCCATGTTCCATCCTATCTGTCACCAGAATCTAAGCAGAGTCTCATCATAGTAAAATGGGGATGATGGTAGCATACTTCTTAGGGCTGGGAGAGGGATTAAAGAAGCACACACAGGCGAAGGGGATCAAGCCGCCCTTGGCATTTGATGAGCTTTCAACGAATGTTAGCACTGTCAGTAACATTAGGTATAGAGCCTGGAGCCTTAACTTGCTTTTGGTGAGGTCCTTATGGCTTGCATAGCAAATGCTGAAATGACCCGGAAGCTGTGTGTGATTAGCACTTTATTATTTAAATCCTGATGACGATGATAATGATGATGACATTGTGGATGCTATTATTATTATTATTATTATTCCTGATTTACAGACAATGTGTTAAGGTTCCAAGTAATTGATGATTTACCCCAGCCCAGATAGTGACTGTCTCAGAGACCGAATTGTCCCCTCTTCACACATGATACTACATTAACTGTCAGGGAGATCTGTGAATTGAATCCTGGTCTTTGTGTTTCACGTATGAGGAAATTTGGCTCAGAGAAATGGGTGGAGCTGCACACAGTCAGGAAGCAGGAGGTGGGGGGCAGCTTCAGAAGCAAGACTCACTCCAGCACTGGCGTTTTCTACCAAGACCTGAACAAACCACCGCAAGTTATTTACAAAGAGATGGAGGCTTTTGGAGCTCAGCCTACAAACAGAAATGCTTTTACCTTCTGTCTGTTGCCATGGTCTCTGTATGCTTTTAGCAATTAATTACCACTATTAATTTCCACTATTACTCAGTTCATTACAGTTCTTTTTTTCTTACCTATTGCTGGCCCTCGGGCAGCTGACTCCCACAAAGGTATGTCCCAATATAGTTGACCTGCCAGTAGCCAGCCCAATCTTGTTTCAGAGGAAACAACCCAAAGCCAGGCAAAACCTGGGACTGCTGGGTTAGATTGAAGGTCTGCCGCCTTGTCTGGTGTGAACTAAATGGAGAGTCATTCATTAGCTAGAGTCAACTGTGACAACTTGGGAACATTCCAGATCTGGCATGTGGGAAAGTGTCAGGCAGTGAGACCCACAACCTTGCTGATAGTTGCTGCAGCTGTTGCTGCTGCTGCTGCCCCTGTGGAGTTCTTCCCCTTCATGCCCACAGGCATCTGCTTCTGTATCTAGCCCATACTGTCCCGCCTTGACTCCGAGAGGTAAGAGAGACTTTTGTACATGCAGAATTCTCATCCAGCTCATACTCTCAGAAGTGAGTTCTTTGTTCAAGTTCCAAGACAGGATAGGTACACCTCCAGGCCTCCTATTACTGAAGTAGCCTCTCTAAACTGCTTCAGACCCCAGGAGAAACACATTCTCCAGTCCACTGACAACTCCTGAAGTGGTCAAGGTGAGTGGATGCTTCAGAGGTGTTAAGGAGGAAGTACAACCCTGAGATTAGAGCTAAGACTGACAGGCGCCTCCCAGCTTCTGAGCAAGGCTGGCCTGAGGGTCAGGAACAACACTAGCTCCCATGAAAGCTGTTGGGGAAACGCAGGGAGCTTCATGGTCTCCTCGTCCACCCACTGCAGCCCGGTGGGTGAGGAGTCAGGGTGTGGCTTATAGGAAAGGTATAGAAAGTCTACGGCGATGCAGAGCCAGGACTCAGAGGGAGTGTGAAAGCAGAGGGGACCACTCTGCTCCACAGTAATCCCAAGAGAGATAAGCCACCTCCCAGCCCTACATAGTGTCAAGTGAATACACCGTCTCTGCCTCAATTCAGAGGAGATGCCTAGCCTACCCCAGGAGCCCAGGTTGATGGCCAAAGAGAGTAGGATACCCCAGCTCAAGTAGATACCCTGAGAGACAATGCCATCCTGGAAGATGGACCTAAAGGGAACCCAAAGCATGTCAGACCTGAGTGGATCACATGAGGTCTGGGGTCTGGGAATCTGAGGCCAATGTCATACTAGCAAAAACCAATGCCTTAGAAGCCAGGGAGTCCTGCAGAGCCTGGAGAGAAAACAGAAATGCAGCCGGGAGGAACACAGAGGCCACTTCAACAAGCTGGGAGACACGAGGCAATCTGTGGTTGCCTGGATCTGTGGCTGTCAGCCTCTGGTGGTAAAGCTGTACCTCACAGTAAGATTTGTGGCAGAGAAAACACGTCCACCACACAGTAGCAAAGAAGAGGACGTCTGGGATCCTTAGAATTCCTTCAAGGTCCTTCTCCCAATAACCACAAGACTTCCAAACCAAGCCCCACCAGAGCTGAATGCCAAGCCTTTGAGGCGGGGGGGCCTTTGGAGAATGCTTATTTAAGTCAAAGCAGTGACATGCACGTAAACTCACACAGTTCATCATTGATATGGCCAGGATTTACACTCACTTGTCTCTGTCTAAAAGGACAAGTACTAACTCAGGGCACTCTGGAAATCCTGATGGGAAGAGGCAAGAGGGCCATCTGCTCTTTAGGTCCCCAGAATGGATAGGCACTGCCTAGATGTACCTTGGGTTCAAGGTGAAATACCCTTCCCAGGCAGGACACAGAGCCTCTCGTGGTGTTTATACATTCACTAGAGTAGTCTGGGATTGACAAGCCTGGGGTTCTGCATCACAGAGTATCTTTTTCCAAAGGTCCTATTGAGCTTTGCTTGGCCATGTTTGAGACATCGTAGAGTTTGTATTCAGTCAGGCTTGCACAAGGAGACAGCTCAACACAGAGTCACAGTACCAACCTTAGGTTCCTCGCAAGGAGGACAGCCATGGGACATCTACTTCATAGCACTGAATACACATGGACAAGATCATATATGGGAAATGTCTTGTTTGGCAGGGACTACACAGTCCCATCTGTGACATGAGAAGAACACAGAGGAGCACCAACCTTCAAGGGAGTGTGAAAACAGGTCCAGTCACTAAGTACAGGTGTCCAGAGCTGATTATCTGTTTATACATGATCCGGACCAGGAGGGTGAGATCCCCTCAATGGGATTTAAGAGCAGTCTTTACAAATTTTAAAACTGCATCTCCAATTCTATTATTGGAAAGCTTGTGTGTGTGTGTGTGTGTGTGTGTGTGTGTGTGTGTGTGTGTGTGTGTGTGTATGTGATGTGTGTGCAGAAACAGAGTCCAAAGGACACTAAGTGTCCTCCTTTATCACTCTCTGCCTTACTCCCTTGAGACAGAGTCCATCACTATACCTGGAGGTCAGCAAGCCCCAGTGATCTTCCTGTCTCTGCCTCCCTATAACATTGGGATTACAAGCACATGGATGTGACCATAATGACCATTTTCATGCTGGGGCATGGACTCAGGTCCTGATGCTTTCAGAGCAAGTCCTTTTACCCACTGAAACAGGCCTCACAAGATGTTTTTGTTAATATAATTTTATTAACTCCTTGAGAAGACCATGCAAGATGTTTTTTTTTTTATCATATTAATCCCCACTCTCCCTTGGAGTCCTCCAAGATCCACTCCTTTTTTGAAGTAACTCAAGCTACTTTTTTAAATAGTTCAACTTGTACTACCCAGATCCTCATGAGCTAATGGTTGACCTAGCCAGGGGCTACACTCAAAAGAAAACATCAGCTGTCAATTGCTCCTCCATTAGGGACTGGAGCTCCTGAGGCCCTCCCCACTCCAGGCTATAATACTGACTAGATTAACCTTGTTCAGACAAACGCAGCTGCTGAGTTTATGAGTACAGTGGCCCTGACATGTCCAGAAGTCACTGTTTTTGCTCCAGTCTTCCCTGACCACTGGTTCTTAGTCTTCTGAGTTCATCCTTGAGCCTGGGTTGGGAGGTGTGATGCAGGTGTTACATATATGACTGAATGTCCGAGACACTTATATTTGGCACCAGACCATCTGTAAATTTCTCTGTTAACCAATATGCACTGCACAAAGAAACTTCTTTGGTAAATCTAGATGCTATATCTATGTGTCCATTTAGCAGAATAGTAAGCTCTGAGCATCCCAACCCTGTGTTGTTGACTAGATTTACAGTACCGTGTCTACATTTCTTCCTGTGGAGTAGGACTTAAATCTAAGCAGAAATTAGTCTGGTTGCTTCTATTGCACCATCATTATTGTAGTTTACAGGAGGTGTCACAGCTGTGTAAGACTCTTGATGAGCTATCCCCCCTCTACAAAAGCCTACAATAATACCTTCTGATACTATAACAGCTGGCCAGGGAGGAAGCTTCCTGGTAAATATCAAGTTCATTTCTCTGTGTCCTGTGATCAGTGTGTATGGTGTCTTCATCAATACGGTCTAATCATCAAGTTCCGGGAGGTTATCCAAGAGCAGTGGAAATACTCCGCATTGGTTATTTGTGGGGAGGTCTTTGGTACACCTCTGGCCAAAAGGAGGAAGGACATACATTTTGTACTTAGTTTTTTATTTGGAACTTATGGCTCATAGGAGGAGCATAATCCTATGTGTAGGGTAACCCCAGTTCTGAGTGTGTGTGTGTGTGTGCTATAAAATTGTGGGCCTATGTGTCTTTAAAAAAATTTAGTGTTAGTTATCCCTCCCCTGCCCCCTCCTCTGCTCTCCGCTTCCCACTCGCCCCATTAAATCCCCCACCTTGCTGTTTGCCCTTTCTTCCATACCACCTGTGTTCTAGTAAGCCACCTTTAAGATCTTCCTTCCCCCTCTTCAGCAAGGGTCTTTTCCTAGTTTCCTGTATTTTACAGGTTCTCCATGTTTTACACAAATTGAAAGAGTCAATGGCTATTTGATTTTTAAGATATTGTGAAACACAAAATACACAAAATGGCACTCACTCAAATCAAAATAAAGCCAATTTTGCTAATTCTGACCACTTGGTTCATTCTGTAAAGAGGTATTTCTTCATGCCTTTCCCTGACTTCTTTCTTTAGAAATAACAACTGCTAGCTTCCAGATCCTTCCAGACCTCCCTTTGTGATTAAGTAAACCCTTGCTGGCATGTTCAGTGGGTAACTATGGCCAAAGGCATTGCAATTATTTAGGTGTCTTCCTTATGTAAGAAAGAATACATCAGGCATGATGGTTCATGCCTGTAATCTGAGAGGCTGAGATAGGAGAATCTCAAGACCAGCCTGGGCTACAGTGTGAGACCTCATCTCCAACAAGCGAAGCAAAACAAACAAAGCAAATAAGAAAGAAAAAAGATAACATTGTAAAATACCAATGTAATGAGAGAAGGCTCTATTGATCAAGTGTTGTACAAAACTGACTGCCAGCCCAAGACCTGGGCCAGGCCGAGCCAGGACTGTAGGGAACTACTGTGACTCAGCGTGACTGTTGACCTGGGAAACAGGAGAGCACAAAGCAGGAAATGCCAAGAGCCCATCACGGGATGGGTGCTCATCAGTGTGGCATTGGCACCTGCCTCTGGGCAGCTCCGAGACATGCTCTTGAATCAAGTAGACGGCTCCAGCCACATCTGACCAGCTAGGCAGCCCCGCTACAGCATGCTAGTAACCCCGCCACAGCATGCTGGTAACCCTGCCACAGCATGCTGGTAGATGTGCTCAGGTCAGCAGACCCTATACCTTCTTGGACACTTAGGAGTAAAACTGACAGCTCCACAGGGGGCATCTGGGAGTAGGCAGCACATGCTCCCTGGGGAGTGGGGGGAAGTTACTATTGACCTCCTTTCCAGCAGGCACAACTGATATTCAAGGAAGCAAAGGCCCCTGCCCACATTGGGTCACACTCCCTGGTGGTCAGAGGGTACCATGTGCTCTACCAGGGCTTCCATGGGGAAATAACCTTCTCCCTATTTTTTAGATTGAAAAACTGAGACCCCAGGAAGTTGGAATCTGCATCTTCTGCCTCCGAACAATCTTACTCCTCCTCCCTCGGACCCAGCATGGGGGTGGTGCTGCGGAAATTCAGAGAAGGGCAAGTTGCATAACATGGCTGTTCTCCTCCAAAGGCTGCGAACACCCACTTTCCCCATTCACGAATCCGGGCAACGAGCGGTGGGAGTCGGGGAAGGATATATTAAAAAAAAAAAAAAAAGTCTTCAGTCAGGGAATTTCACAGTATAATTATATAGTGAGGACACCAAATTAGCAGAACGAGGGACTGTCAGATGCAGCGGTGGCAGAGCACCCCTGTCATCCCCGGATTCACAACCACTCGCAGCTTTCTGGGTAGGCTGGGAAACTCTCCTCTCTCTAGATCCTAAGTACACCCTGTCTAGGCTAGGGCGTCTCTGCTGGACCGGTTCTCGGCAGTCATTGACCCCCAAACCCCCTCATTTCACACTTGGAAAACTAAGGTCCTCAGAGGGCTGGACAGCCAAGTCCAGCCCCACTCAGGCACGCTGAAGTCAAGTGGGAAATACACTCCCCTTCGGCTTCTAGAGTCCAAAATAAAGGCATGCACAGCTCTGTGCATCGTTACCATGGTTATAGATAACAAGGGCCGTGGCAAAGCACAGCAAATTAGTTAATGATGAGAGAGAAACTTCCAACAGTGACACATTCCGTGTGAGCGAATGGCTTTCCTTACTTAGTCGCAAGTTGTTTCCTGGTGCCAGGGCAAGCTCTGTGAGAGGAGATAACAGTACAGGGGAGAACGAGCAGAGCACACTAGCCACACAGCCTGCTTCTGTCCCTCCTAGGGTTTCCTACGACCAAAAAGCATAGCATGAACCATGCAAAACTCTCATGATCCCGTGAGGCCTTCTTTACTAGGCCAGCAGAGGAGACCCACAAGGAGACAGCCCCTGGCCCTTGGCCAGATTGTATGAGCCTGTCTGAGTGGTCAGAGTAAAGACTAGGATGAGGCCAAACAAAGAAGTGTCCCTTTGGCCTTGCTTGATCACTTAGTGACTTGCCTCTGTGTCCTCAAGTTCCCAGGGCCCCAGGTTTCAGTCTGACCGTGGCAGTGATTTGAAAAGAAAACTGCGATTGTTCTTTCTAGCCACCCCTCTTCATACTGTGTCTGAGGCTCCTTCATTGGGAGAGTCCATTTCTCTCCGTGTGAACCAGCATCATTGTCCCTCTCAGTTGTGCCAAACAATGGAATGTGGAGCCCACTAAGTTACAAGTACTAGAGTCCTGACCCCACTCTCGGAAGCGTTCAGCGGGGTAACCATTAGTATGTAAATCAAGCAGCACTGAATGCATCAACCATCTACAGTCAGGCTTTTTTCAGTTCTGCCTTAGTCCCCGTCCTTGGAGAAGCAGATGTTGTGGGGGGAGAAATGGAATCTTTCCAAAACTCTCCTGCAGGGAAGCTATGAGGAGAGTACGTTTACTAAGAGCCCTGTGGATAAACCAGTGGCTGGGGCGGCAGGGGGATAGTGACGCTATACTGACCTTAAAGAACGACTGGGGGAACAGAGGCAGCATGGGAACAGCCTGAGTGTTGTGAGGTCTGAGGAACTAAAGCAAAACCCTCCAGGAGCTAATGGGGAGGTCAGCCATATGCAGGAAGCAGCCTGTAGAACAGCTTCATGTAAAGGCAGCCATGGGAGATCCAAAAGCCTAGTAGCTGCCCTGCTTGGAGTAAGAGGGATAAAGACACCTCTCTCAGCCAAGCCACAAATGCCCCCTCAATCTGGCCCTCCTTGATCACAACCCCCCATAAGAGAGTGAGTCGTCCCCCCACCCTATCCCTGTCTCTACTCTGTGCATTTTTTTAGATTATTTTTAATGTGTGTCTGTGCACTACACACATGCAGTGCCCACAGAGGCCAAAAGAGAGCATTGGATCTCTGGGGATTGGAGCTACAAATAGTTATGGGCCACTGTGTAGGAGCTTACAATTGAGCCAAGGTCCTCTGGAAGAGCAGCCAGTGCTCTTATCTTCTAAGCCATCTCTCCAGCCCCTCCTGCTCTATGCACTTTAACTGTGTTATTACTCACTGGTTTTGTTTTGCTTTTTTTCTAATTTTTCCATCTCTTTCCACCACAAGGTAGGCTCCCTGATAACAGAAATATGTGTCTGTTTTGCTCACTACCATATCCCCAGTTCATTAAATGGGACCTGGCACTCAAAGGCACTGTGTAATGGAGAACCATGGCCAACTGAAATGCAGAGAACAGTGTGTGGCACTCAGCCCCAACTGATCCATCTACAACACAACTCCTGTGCCTAAGGTTCCAGGATCATAAAGGAAGAGGGGGTGAAGTGATTGTAAGAGGCAAAGAAACAGAAGGTTGCTGTGAAATCGTCTCCTAGAAACGTCAGAGAAGCTATACCTGCGAAGACTCATCAACATGATTGTCTAAACAAAGGGAACATAACAAATAAAGGGGAAATGTCACAGGACCTCAATCCTAGACAAAATACTACGGGCAACTAAGGAATGCTGAAATCAGGAGAAATAGTATTCCTCAGGGAAGAGGCCCCAAATGAGTTATCCAATACCAAGTGGTCAGCCCTGACATTCTAAATGTACTTCTATGCATACAATTAATACTATGCAGACTGAGCAGGTTATATCTATGGATTTGGAAATATATTTATACATATACATATATGTCAACAATGAAAGAAATAGAGGCTCTGGATTTGAGAGATAGGAAAGTGGGTGGTACATTCTTTATTGTGTGTTGGAGGAAGGGAAGGATAAATTCATGAAATTATATTTTTATCTAAAAAACTTTGTATATATAAACTAGTTATATACCTATATAATATACATATCCACACACATACACATACTGTGGACTGAAGTGGTCAGACGTTGTAACATTACAGTTGCAATCCCAGCATTCAGGAGGATAAAGAAGGAAAACCATGAGTTCAAGCCTGGCCTTACTACATAGCAAGATTCTGTTTTAAAACAAACAAACAAACAAAAAACAAATAAAAAAACAAAAAAGGATGAAAATACCTTGAAAATGAATGGGTAAGTGAATAAATTAATGAAATAAAAATTATGCCTTCGTAGATCCTCATGGACTACTTTCAAATAGTGTAAGCTCCGTGTTATGAATTAAATATCTGTGACCTTCAAGGATTCATATGTTGAAGCTTTAACCCATAATATGATGATGTGGGAAATAATTAGAATCAGCAGAAGTGACAAGGGTGTGTCCAACCTGCAAGATGGAAGTAGAGCCCATATAAAGAAGAGATACCAGGCAGCTTGCTATTGTCCCTATTTAGAGGAAAGGCCCCGTGAGTGCACAGAGAAGGTAGCTATCTGCAAGCAAGAGAGTCCTGAGAAACTCTATGGACCAGCATCTTCACTAGACTTTCCATCCTCCAGAAAATGGAGAAAATAATGGGCTGTTGTGTACGCTGCTGGCCTATGATATGCATCCCCTTGTAGCGGCTGGGGGAAAGTAAGGCACCTCAAAGCTACTGTTAACTCACACAGAGAAACACCACAAGGTCTCAGACCCCCAGAAAATGCTCCACGACAGCAGGTGTCATTCCCCACAGCTACAACAGCCACAAGATGTGAGGCCACCTTTCTGATGACGGTTACAAATTGTCAAGGAGACAGGAAATTGCCTATCTGTGGCTGGTGGCAGCAAGGGTATAAAAGAAAGGAAGGGGGCCACGTAGTTAGCTACACCTCTGATCCCCTGCCTATTTAAAGTTCCTGTTTTGGAAGAAGCCAGACATTCTCAGGCAGTGATACCCAGAAGACATAATGATGGGAAAGTGGGCTGGCCCTGGGGGCTAATCAGACCAGCGCTCTGGGGCAGTTTTCCCTACCTTGTTGCTATAGCAACAGACTCCAGCTGCAGGTGCCCACCTGTCACCAGTACCAAGGCCAGACTCTGATTGCATCTGAATAGGGCTGTCAGTATGGGAAAAGAGAAAGCAGACACAGAAAGGTCTTGTGCAGCTCGAGGAATTGTAGGTCACAATTAAGAAGCAAGTCCATGACATAGATCTGTTGAGATTACTGCTGTGTGCCTCTACCCCTAGGAATATGCATTAAGCCCCAAAGCTGCCCTCTTTCCAGCAACAGAGAGCCCTAAGTGCAAAAGGTACTGTAATATCACCCACTGTGCAAAGAAGCAATGGTGAGTACAAGACCAAGGAAGAACCTTCCTTTGCCCTTGCCCCACTGACTTCCACCACCCATACTTCTGGCAGAAACACGGGGCTTGGATAGCCCATCTCCAAATCTGTTACTTATCTCATTGTTCACCACCAGACTGAGGGTGGGAGTATGTTCACCCCAGCCTGCTGTCCCATGTGATGCCCTATCCTTCACCCATGACCTCCCCTTTCCCTAGCAGTAGTGATGTCCACTCCCAAATGGCCAGGCCAGAGCTGCTGGCTCTGTGAATACTGCCACAAAGCTCTTCTCTGATCACTCCTCCAGCTGGGGAGAACTGTCTAGTGACCCTTTACATTCCACAGCCACCTTTCAGGACCAGGCCACTTCCTCCTCTGTTTGTGTATTCTTACAGAAGTCTCCTGTACCCACTCACTGCCATTCTTGGCTACCTGCTTGGCCCTGAGTCAACTTGCATTCGAGGGCCCTTCTTAGTTTAGATCTAGGATGCCCCCCAAAGACTTATGCCTTGAAGGCTTGTGTTCCCCCCCATGCAGAGTGTTCAGATGTAGGATTTTGGGGAGGTGATTAGGTGTTGTGATGTCCCCAGTGGGCTAATACGTTCATTAACAGGCTTGTAATTTGATGGACTACTGTGTGGTAGTGTAAACTGAAGCAGGAGCACCTAGTTGAAGTGAGATCCTTGGAGGCATGCCTTCAGGGGCTTTATCTTGTCTGTGGTCACTTCCTTTCTGCTATCTCTGCTTTCTGTGTGCCTTGAGGTCAGCTCCACTCCAGTCAGGGCACCCTGTGTTATATAGCTGTCTCCTTCAGGCTGAAAAGTTTCTCCCCTGGAGGAAGGGAAGAGGCTCTGAATACTCACAGGGATGTTACAAGATTCTCTTGACTCTTCCGTGGGCTTATAAAGGCAGTAAATGTCGTCTGGGGAAGAAGAGACTCCCTGCAAGGCTCTTCGGGGAGCTCCAGTAATGTAACTGTGATGAGACATCATCCACACTGAGGTAGGCTTTTCCATAAAGTCACTGTGAGCCTTTGAGTCACCCCTGTTCTTGTAAGAAACTCCAGTAAACACATTGGTTCATCAAGCTAGACATGGGTAGAATTTTCATGATCGATAATTACTGTTCCGCATAGAGAGAATAGAAATTTTTTATGTCTCTCCAGGGAAGAGCACACAATACGCCATTACATCCAAGATGCCCTATTTGTTAGTGATGACATTGCTCATATCTCCACATAACAGGAACCCAGGGCATTTATTTATCTCACATAAGCCCAGTGGTGTGGTAGTTGCTCAATGGGAAGCCAGTGAACATTAGACCACTTGCCCATTCTCTTCCCTGCCCTTATCAGTTTGAAGCCCATCACAGTCCCCAGTGTCACGTGCAGACCAGCAAACATGCAGCAGCAGAAAAGAAATTCTTACCTCTCCCCTCTTCAGAGCAAGAAACTCTTCCCCGGAATTCCATTGACTTCCTCTAGCATCTCATTGGCTACGATTGTTTTCCATGCCTGTCCCTAAACCAGTCACTGGTGAGGAACACAGAATTCCATGATTGACTTAAGCTGTAAAGAGTTAGGACATCTGCTTGGTCCAGAACCAGGACCTATTCACCTGACACCAAACACACTCTTGTTCTGTACCCCCAGAATCAATGGTGGTGGTAGGTTAAGAAATCAGTTAGATACAACCAGGTGTGGCCAGATCATCTCTAAGGCCAGGCCAAGGTGGAAGAGCAACAGAGAAGGGGAGGAAAAGGGCCGGTAGCAGCTAATCCTTGAGGATGTGACTGGAATGGTTTGAATAGTAACAGAGTGGTGGTAGGATGGTCAGAGGAGAACAAAGAAAGCAGATATAAGAGGCATTCCAGTGTGCTGGCCAGTGAGCCTTGGAGCTGCTTGGTTGTGGAGGTTGTGGGAACAAGTTACACCCAGGCGTTTCTATTGGTGTTAACTGAGCCAGGCATAGTTGTGCTGGGAAACCCAGAGAGGCAATAGACTGGCACACAGGACATGGGGGGTCCCCAGGCCTTTCCATGTTTGTGGTATCATTCGATCCTCAGAGTAATTCTGCATGGCATGCAAGGTGAGGTAAACAGTGACACTCCCATTTTACAGGTGAGGACACTGTTGCTGGGACCATGGGCTTCATGCCTCCAGGTGGCTGGACCAGGAACTGGGGCACAATAAGCAGCAGAGCTGGGATGAGCTAGTATCTCCTTGACCTGTTCTTAGTCTCTACCCAGAAGAGAGGCAGGCAGTTCCATGTTCTAACTTCAAAGTTGAAATTTCTTCTTTCTCTGTGCCTCCTAGCAAAAACTCTTTTGTTGGTTGGTCTCAAAGGGACCAATTTCCTTGCACTATATTTAACTGATATTTTTTGAAGTGTAATAATTGGACATTTTTATTATTTTCTCAGAGTGGGGAAGGACTTTCTAAGTATGACTCAAATCCAGCAGAAACGGCAGCAAAGAGAATAAAGAGAAGGAAGGAAAGGGAAAAGAAGGGGAAAAAGAGGGGGAGGAGGGGGAGGAGAAGGAGAAAAAGAGAGGAGGAGGGGGAAGAGAAGAAAGAGAGGGAAGGAAGGGGAAAAAGAAGAAGGAAAAAAGAGGGGGCGGAGGAGAAGGAGAAAGCAAGAGAGGAGGAGAGAAGCGTGGTAAATTTGACTCTGAAGGAATAAACATTGCAAAGACTCTCATAAACAAAATCAAAATGCAACGGAGGAAAATACAGAATTTGCAATTCAAATCCCAAGCAAAAAGCAAATTATCCTAATAGATACAACACTCTACATATCAATCCAGCAAAATAAAATAAGACCCACAAGCAATTAAGAGAATGGGCAAAGAATACAAACCAAATTTAGTAAAAGAAAATATACATGCTTCGCAACCCATGGAAGTATTCTACACGTCCAATTAAAGGCATCAATAGAGCATGTTCCACCTTATAGAGTGTAGAGGGCAAAAACATGGCTATTGCTTGATGAGAATAAGAGACAGACTCTCATAGTCAGCTGGCATAGGGATGTTGTTATGAGTTTTGTGGAAGAAAACCAATTCAACATTACAAAGGTATCTGCCTCAACACTCTAAATTCCCACTTCTGCAGAACAGACTTGCATCCTGTCACAAAGGCACCAGCTCATATTCCAACACTGTTTGTAAACAAAAGATTAGACACCACTTGAAAAATTCGCCAGTTAGAGACTGTCCATTAAAATAAAATCCATCCATCAGGAAAAAGAGAAAGAAAGAAAGAAAGAAAGAAAGAAAGAAAGAAAGAAAGAAAGAAAGAAAGAAAGAAAAAGACAGGAATAGTAAAGAATGATTTCCAAGTCTGAATAGCAAGGGCAGAGCGGTGTACAGAGAGAACTACATATGGAGTGGAATTTGCACACAGATGGGAGAACTTTCTGGAAAGATAAATAAGAAACTGATAGCACGTGTTGCCCTGGGGAGAGAAACTGAGTAACTGGGAACGAGGCGAAAGAGTAGACGTTTCCCTATCCTACACAAATATCCTACACAAATGCTAAAATGTTGGCACTATGTAAATTTATTATATGTTAATAGATAGAATATGAAATGGAAATGAAGTGATGAAATGGAAGGATAAAAGCTATGCTTAATGTTGGAAATGGATATTATTAGTTTTCTGTGCTACATAGTAAATTATCAAAATTTAGCAGCTTGAAAAGCAAACATTTACCATCTCGCCCTTTCCGTGGGGCTGGAGTCCAGGCACAGCTGAGCTGGGTTCTGTGTTCTGGGTCTTGCCAGGCTGTGATGGAAGTGCCAGTGGGGCTGTGTTCTTATCTGGAGCTTGACTGGGGAAGAGTCCAACTCCAAGTTCACTCGGGTTATTACCACAATTCATTTCTATGCGGTTATATGGCAAAGGACCCTAGTTTTTTGCTGGGTATTGGCTGGAGGCCACTCAAATTCTGGAAGCTCTCTGTGCTTCCCTGCCATGTGGGAGTCTCCAACAATCTGGTACCTTCAGAAAGTCCAACGAAGAGAGCTTGCTCTGATCTGCTAAGATGCAGTCTTATGTAACACTCACTCACTCACCAGAGAGCTGTTAGGCCTCTTTTGCCAGATCTTAGGGGAGAAGCAGAACCCAGGATTTTCACTCAAAGACCAAGAATGACAAAGTTATGAATACCAGGAGGTAGGGATCACTGGAGATCACTGTTGTCTCCCCTCTAGCCCACAGTTGTTTTTCACAATAGCAGGAGCTGCTCACAACGGAGGTATCAAGCATCCAAAACCTACGGAGGGTGGGGAGGAATGGAATCCACAGACACCCCAAGTTCTTTTTTAAATTTTTATTACATTTATTTATATATGTGTGAGAGAAAGAGAGAAAAAGAGAGGGAGGGAGGGAGGAAGGAAGGGAGGGAGGGAGAGGAAGAGAGAGAAAAAGAGAGAACACTTGGAGGAGTCAGTGAATCTCAGGGATTAAAAGCAGGCAGACAGGCATGCCTGATGGTCCCTAAGTACCTCTCATCCCTTGTCTTTCACCTTTTCGGAGTGACTTCTGCTGCCATCCTAGCCTCCACCGGGTTTGTATGTTCCAGGGTAGGGGCATGAGGACTAGAAAGGAGGAACAGAGATAAAAAAGAAACCCAGAGACATAGGACAGTACCTGGAGGGCAACTCAGCGGATACTGAATGCTGAATTCTGAGTTCATCTGTCTTTAATTTCCTAATGCTCTTGTACCCTAATGCAAAAGGGGGAGAAGAACGCAAAAGATTGCTTTAATATGATACAAAGGATAACCGGAATAGTTACCTGCTTTAATACTTTAAGACATCATGCCATTAGTTCCTGAGCAAAGCATTTGATATTTGGGGCAGTGACTACACCCTAGACCAAGTCTCGTGCAGGCAGCCAATCCCTAAGTCAAACCTCCTATTTTAAAAGAAGGAACAGAAGTAGGCTCAAATTCTCTGACCTCTGGTCAGGATGGAGCAAATCTACCTCTATGGACCATCTTAATGTCCAAAACACCAAGTAACCACACCTTAGGTCAGGACATCTCGTTTTGTAGCCACACCTGTTGTCAGCAACTTTGAAAGAGCAAAAATAAGCTCACACTCTCTGACTTTCAGGTAAGGTGGATCAGGCTCACATTTCTGGGTTCCCAGATGCACTGAACCATGTCAACATTCTCCTCCCAAGGGCCTTCTGTCCAATCCCCCTCCGAAGCTTCCTTTTTGGCCTGAGTATCTTTACACTTGTGAAACTAGCCCCTGTCCCCAGGAAATCAAAGTTTCCTAGACAAATGTGCTGAAGATCATGCAGGCCTGGCCAGCATGGTTGACTCTGTCCCCTCATGTTCTTCTGTCTTCCTTTGGCCACACCCCTTACACTGAAGCTCACCATGGCTGTCTAGACTCTTCTGCAGGTCAAGTCCTATTGGAAGTTCCTTGAGTAGGTCAAGTGCCATGCATGTGTACTAACTAATAAGAACAATGTCTACTTTACAGTGTCCCCATCATCATGATCATGACAACTGCTAGCTGTGGATTTCTTCGCATGCCTGCCTATTCCTATAACTCACAATACTGGACCCCTCTCCATTTAAAAATCCATGTATTTCAGACCCACACGTTTGATAGCTATCTGAAGTGGGCTAAAAGCCCTGTCTTTCCTCCGTGTGACCACCCGTTCCTCAGGTATACCAGGTTATATGTCAGCTTTGCATGGACTTGTGAGCTCTCTGCCACCTTACATAGGACCACTTGCCTCTATAGGAAGACAACACTGTATGCTCTTCCTTCTGTGACTCTGAGGAGATGCCTTGGCTCAGATCATATAACCTCTCTGACCCAGACCCTCTCCTCAAACTTCAGTGTGGAAAGAATATAGGTGTTTCAAAAGCAGTTCTCAGGATGCCCCTTCACACCACATATCTGTAACAAATGAGCCCTCCAAAATCATTTGATCCAATTCCGTCCTTCAGAGCTTACAATTTCCCCTCTATCTCATTGTTCCAAAGAGCTATATTAGCTTCTACTTGCTTACTTCTAGGAATGGTGAGCTCACTACTAGACAAGGGTAACCCAGACAATCAAATCTAAGTTTTCCCCTTATTGAGCTAAATTTAATGACCCAACCAATAGAGGACTTCTCATTAGGTCAAGATAGTGAGAAGAACCTCCAAATAGAGAGATCTTTACCAGTTGACCCTGGAGAATAGCATTATTGAAGATAAGCCCAAGGAAAATTTGATCACATCTTTCCCCACTGGGCCTCTGGCTCAGTCCGTATGTCCTGCCATATAACACAGTACCTGAGAGTGTGTGGTTTGTAAACAAGAAAAACCTATTAATCATAGTCTAGAAGCAAGGAATTCAGAAGTCAAGATATTGTCCTGACACCTGACGAGGACCCTCCTGCTCTATGTTCTCATAATAGAAGGCAAAATAGCAAATGGCCAAATGCTGCATGAAGTCTCTGTGTAAAAATCTTAGCCCCTTGTGACCTAACCACTTCTTAGAGGCCCTACCTCTCAGTACAGTCCCATTGACCACTAAGTTCAATACCTAAATTTTGGAAGGAACACTGGTGGCTATTTCCTCCAGTGAGGTGCTTTGAAGGAGAAATGCCCCCCATAGTTTCGAGTGTTTGAACACTTAGTCCCCTGTAGGTGGCACTGTTTAGGGAGGTAGTACAGCCTTGCTGGAGGAAGAGAGATATTGGAGGCAGACTTCGAGAGTTCATAGCCCCACCCCACTTTCAGTTCCCTCTTGCTGGTCTCTGCACAGGGATAGAGAAGTGATCTATTTAGATTCTCGATCCCACCTCCATCTCTCCCACCATATGCTATGCTTCTAATCTCTCTGGAACTGTAAACTAAAATAAACTCTTGCTTTTGGAAGTTGCTTTACATTGTGATTTTTATCATAGCAGCAGAAAAGTAACTAATACATCCTGGTTGGGCCATTGCCATCTTAGACTGGATCACCCACATAAAGCCCTCACAAAAGCCGGACTATCAGTACTCTTTGTAGGAGGGAGAGGCTCACATGGCACCTCCTTCCACCCCAAGTAAAACAACAATAAACAATTGTTGGGGGACCAGCGACTCTCCAGTGGTTTTGCTGTCCATAAGTTACACTGGACATTCAAGTGACAATGCTTTTATGAGTTGTCACACATGATGGGATTAGACTGCATTTCAGGACTCAAGCTCCTGTAAGTAACTGCAGTAAAACCCTTTGACTCACCAGGCTAGATGTATAGGGAATCATTCTTTAGTTGGTGTTCTGTCTGGAGTGAATGGACTTTCTGTGTGTCTCCCCAGGAAAATTAAAACCACAGACATATTCAATCACAGCCCCAGGGTGGTAGTCAGTCTCCAAAGCATCATCTTTCAACCTTCGCCATTAAAGGCCCCAACAGGGAGTCACACTCACCTCCTGCCATGTCCTACCTGTATCAGTGTAACGCCACATCTGCCCCCATAAAAAGACCCCGTTGCACTCCCCACTTTTCCCCCACGTGCCTCATTCTCCTCCGAGCTCCCTTTGGTACTCTTTGTAAGGTTGCTTCCAGATTCTCAGTACCTATTACTCATGCTTAGCCCCAGGCAAATACCAGTTCTATCTTTTATTGTCAGTCTTTAGAGAAAAAATACTGTCCATGTTAAGGAGGAGGATAGGGTAGAGACTTGGAGATGCCCCATGGGCCAGGGCCACCCAGCAGCTAAGGGTTCCAGCATTCAAATCCAGGCCTTTCTTTGTGTGTGGTACAGGTGGAGGGTGGCCATGTGAATGAATTCATGTACTAGCTGGCAACTAGCTACAGTGACCCTACTGTCTCCACCTTCTCAGCATGAGAATTACAGGCATTTACCAGCACACTGAGCTTTTTATACTGGTCTTGAGGATCTGAACTCAGATCCTAATGCTTGCAGACAAGCACGTAATCCAAGGGATTCTGTTGTGCTAGAGCATCTCTGGGACAGTGTTTTTGAAACACTTCTAGACGTTGGTCCTTAATAACAAATGCATTTTATATTACCACCTAGTACTCACCTTCACAAATGACACTTTTCAAAACCCAAACCAGTCTTTCTTTCTCTAGTACCCTTTTTTTTTTTTATTTTATTTCATTCCCTATAACGCTGGTTGTGAACCACTAAATTGATTTCATGGCCTGATGGATAGAAACTTCCAATTGCTTGGTTTGGCAGCTCCTACACTCACACACAGGCATGCCCTGAGGGTCCCCACTCCTGACTTCCACTAAGCCAGTGTTCTGCCTTGACCTTGGGTAATAACCGGTTCCCTGGAAGCAGCAGATAAAAATTCTGGGGCCAGAAGATCCCATGGTCAATCCATTCCTCCTGGTGCTAAATCCAGAAGGCCCCAGAAGCTTCCAGATGACATGCTCTGAACTGACCCTGACTTGAGAATGTCAGGTCAGTAAGCCTGAGGCAGCTGTTGCCATGGAAGGGTAAGAGGGTTGCCATGGTCATCGTACAACCCAAACCTAGGCACAGACTGTGACTCTGTCAACTTCCTAGATGTTTGTACCTCCCCTCCCCTCCAACACCGTGGGCAGGGGAAACAATAACTGGTATATTTCACCAGCCTTAGATTTCACCTTTGACTAACAAAGGCTGCGCTCACTAAGAATCTTGACTCTAAATTTAGCACCAAACCCTGGGAAACTGGTGCATTTGCCCCCAGCACCTGCGGCAAAGCTGGCTGTGAGGAGGATGCTCCACTTCTGTTCCTGGTCTATCCTGATGCACAGTGATCCTGCTGACTCACCCAAGGCTGCGAGCTGGCAGGGAGGTGCAGGAAGGATCCTGCTCTGCTCTGCGTCAGGGCAAGGAAACCTCTCCGGGAGCTCATTTCTCGGGGTCTAATAGCACCTCCAAATACACCTCTGTAACTACGTGGCTCCACAGCAGTGGGAGCCGTTCCACTCCATCTGGTCCTCCTGGTCTGATGGGGAACCCCCAGAGTTGCAGTAAAAACACCTTTTCCTTTTCCATCATCCATCCATGAGAGCATTTCCTGTTTGCATGAATCCTGGACATCTGCAAGCCCTTGAATCACTCACTGGATTTCTGGGTCCGTGAAACAACTCCCTTAACCATTTCACATTGTGGCAAAACCATTTGCTGGGTGGGTATGATACCAGCTCACTCCATACACCTATGTGTTCAGGGATTCTTGCCTGAGCCCTGGCTACTGTATCTGGAATTTCGACCTCCCCCCCCCCCCCCATTTCCCTCTCCGCACGCCCTCCACACCCAACTTTACACACCCATCTCCATGGAATCCCCCCCCCCCGTCCCATTCCCCACTTCTGTTAACAAAACTGACCTCCCTTAGCCCTTGAGATGCAGCCTGGTGGGAAGAGAGCCCCCAGATCCAGAATTTATTGTTAGCTCTGTGGACCTGGGTAGGGGACATTTCCTCTCTGAGGCTCTGTTTCCCACAAGAAGAAAAGGGAAGAGTTTTACAAACGTGGCTGAGTGGCCCTTTCTTTCCCAGAATTCTCTCCCCAGTGTCTCTTCTTTTTAGGCAGAAGTGAAACTGGTGGCCTTTTTGTGGCTCACACAAGTTGTCTTTAACTCTTTGGGGTGAGACCTGAGCTGTTCTCCCTCTGCCTAGGTCCTTTCTCAGCATCCTCATTCTCAGAGCCATGTCCAGTATTCCACTTCACTTCTGAACCCTATCTATTATTTAGCTCCACGACAGGACATGAGCTGCTTCTGTAGGCCACCATACCATCGGGGTGGGCAGGAGACAGTGTTCAGCCATCTCTCTGACTGACTGACAACTAGAGTAACCAAAACATCCTGGAATTTCCCAAGATTTACCTGGAATTTCCCCAATTTTAAAACCGCAAGTCTTGAATCTCAGAAGCACGCTCAGCTCTGAGGAAACAGGACATGGAGTTAGTATATCACTTGTTCCATTTCGTGTTTGCTGATTATAGATTATTCCTCTTTCCTGTTTTTCGTGTAACTCCCTTCTCAACTGCTTGTTCAGTGGAATTCAAAGCCAAACATCAAATGAAAAGAAGTAGCAGGGAGCTCTCAGCCAGCCCCACATTGTGAAGTCGATTCTCTACAGAGAATCTCAGGTAGGTAGGTAGGAAGGTAGGAAGGTAAGTGCCAGAGAGATGGGTGGGTGGATAGATAGATAGATAGATAGATAGATAGATAGATAGATAGATAGATAGATAGATAGATAGATAGATAGATAGATAGATATAGAAATAGATAGATGGATGGATAGATAGATAGATAGATAGATAGATAGATAGATAGATAGATAGATAGATAGATAGATAGATAGATAGATCGATCATTGGACAGAGAAAGAGGATTGAGAAGTATATGATAGTTTGTAGAAGAGGATACATAGATTAGATAAAACAGAATATATAACAATGATAGATGATGGGTAGACAATGAGATGTAATAAACAGATAGATAGATAGATAGATAGATAGATAGATAGATAGATAGATAGATAGATAGATAGATGATAAATATAATAGATAGACAGATGGCTGGATGCTTTGTAGTGGGCATCCAATGAGCAGTGCCTGGTACAGGGGAAACAGCTAATACATATCAGATGCTACTGTTCTTACTACAAAAGCTCCAAACTACGTGTGTCTAAGTCAGTGGTGGTGACAGTTGTTCCTCTGAGCCTCGGAGTCATGTGTGTAGGCATTTAATCTGCCTATAGACGACAGCAATAGTTTTGGAGGGACGTTTCTAGGGGGAGGAGGTAGCCTGCTGAGGTGCTGGCCACATTTATGGCTCCATGTAGGTTAAGGTTAGGTTCTAGCTACATGGCATAAACATTTGTGGCACTCCATTGAAAGTGTGCACACTTCACTGAAGTATAATTCAACAGGATATGACATTTCAAGGAATATTATAGTGGAAACCTCAGAGGGGAAAAACCTAATATCTAAAAATATGTAATCTTTTCTGATGTGCCATATGGCGCTGGAGCACTTCTTTACACCATAGTGCCACATCCATGAAAAGAGTAGGCTCTGCTGGAGATCGGGAAACTGGTCTCCATGACCCCTTTGTCATCTCCCCCCCCATTTTTAAAACCTCCCCCGTGGAGAAGGCAAGTGACAAATCCCCACAATGGTAGACCCATTAAGTGTTATACTCTATGTCAGGAATCTTGTAGATGGCAGACCTACAATGTGCTGGGCATGGTGCTGGTGCTTCACTGGCAATGGACCCACTAAGTGATAGGGTTGACCCTGGGTGCCTCCACAACAGTAGACTCACTATGTAGTGGGCTCTGGGCCAGGGGCTTTACTGCACCCTCTCATGTTCCTTCTGTGGAGCAATGTGCAGTCACTAAAAGGGGCACTCAGGCCTAAGCTTCAGGTTGGGAGCTTTTACTTATTTGCATTTTTTAATATTTTTACTGTATTTCTACAGAAAAATAAACTACAGAAATTAAAAACTGAAAATACACAATTGTCAACCGAGCTATTTTTCTCCCTGTGGGAAGGGAGGACTGTGCTGAATTTGGGAATCAATTGAGTATAATTCTAAATAGTTCTACATTAATGCAAAGTTAGGCAATTACTGCACCTGCCGTATCATCCAGGGACTGTGATTGTCCCAATTGCCATGTGTCTGATTTCAGCTTTGATTAACCAAAAGCAGGCTTGGTTGGAGGCAGGGAGATAGTCAGGAGACTATTGCAATGGGAAACGGTAAAAGCGCTCCTGGACTCTGTTGCTATAGCAACAACACAGCAAAGCTATTTAGTTGTTAACTCCTGGGAGAAAAGGCAGGACAAAAATTAGTGTAAAGTTATAGTACAATTTGGACTGCGGATATTTAACCTCTGTCTCCCCAGTACTCCTCTGAATGCCCTCAGCAGGTTCCCAGTGAACTTGGATTGTGTTCTCGCTTCTAGGCCAGACAGGTAGCTAAACGCTGGAGAGTGCGATTATTCAGGGATGACCCCCAGAACCAAGCTTTCAAACCACACTGTGTGGGAATCCCCTGGGGATTTGCTGGGACTCTGGCTTGTCGGAGTGGGATCAGCAGTGATGCTCTGAACCACCCTGAAGCAGTTAGTCCATAAAACCACACTTGAGCATGGCCCTACCTGAGAGCCTCAGGACATCGTGATGAAGGGCTTTGACAGTCATGCCTTGCTCCCTGCTGTATCCTATGGAACTGGACAATGTCTGATGTAGCAGGAAGAAGGAGGCCCATAAGGGTCATGTATATGAAGGAAATAAATGAGTACTGGAGCCGTTTACATGACTGTTCACTGAGAAGCAGCACTGGGGTAACACTGAGAATGAATTGTTTCCTTCACTTCTCGGCTTCTGGTCACATCGTAGCTGGTTTTCAACTTGCTTTATTTTATACTTCCAGAAATCATTAGAAATGTATGGTTTTTTTTTCCTGGGAGAAATGGAAATTTACCCAGCCCTGTGGTTTTGTTTCTCCTAATAGTTATATTGGAGGTTGCTATGGTCTGAATATGTGTGAGCCTCAAAATTCATATGTAGAACCCTAACTCTTAATACAAGGAAGGCCAATGGGAAATGACCATGGCATGAGGGTTCTGCCCTCATGGTCAATTAGAACCGTTAGGAAGGAGATCTGAGGGAGTCACCAAACGAAGAAAGCACACAAAAGGAGCCATCTATGAAGAATGGACTGACCAATCACCAAATATCAAATCTTCTGTTATCTTGATCTTGGACTTCTCAGCCTCCAGAATTGTGAGCAGTAAGCTTCTGTTACTTTTCAAATTGCCTAGTCTCATGGATGTGGAAAGACTAGGTGTGAGAAGCAGCCTAGAAGAAGGTGGGGAAGAAAAGACAAGGTAATCGGTGGGGGGTACAAATACAGTAAGTGTTCTCTCCCTGCAGACACACATGTATGGTAAATCACTCTGTAGCTTTATGACATCAAAGCAATGGAAGACTGTTGGGAGGAAGAAGGGATGCCAATGAGACGGAACAAGGGAAGGAGAGGGATGGATACAAGCAAAGTAATTGTTACATATGTGTGGAAATGTTGTAATGAAACCCATTATTTTCTACGCTACCTAAAAAAAACTAAATTTTCACAGTAAATTAAAAATAAAAAAAATAAATTATCCAGCTTCAAGTACATTGCTGTAGCAAGTAGAAGCTGACTGAGGTGTGTTATTCTGTGTGTGCACAAATGGTTTACTCTATTTAATCAGCCACACAGCATTCTGGTCGTATATGTAATCATTCTCCAGTTTTTATTTTTCTACTCATTGAACAAAATAATGAGTTTGAAGGTAATATTCTCACACATACACATCATGTACTTTGATCTTATCTACCTCACATCACCCTCTCCTGCCCTCTCGCCCCTCCCATTGGTCCTCTTCTTCCAAAACTTCAATCCTTTTGTTTTGTTTTTCAAGTCTAGATACTGCATATGCGAGACACATGTGATAATTGCCTTTCTGGGTCTGGTTTATATCACCTAACATGCTGATCTCTAGTTCCATTCAATTTTCCTGCAAATGCCATAACTTTATCATTTATGACTGAATAATACTCTATTGTGTGTTGTGTGCTACATTTTCCTTATTCATTCATACACTGATGGGGGCATGGGCTGATTGCATAACATGGCTATTGTGAAAAGCACACCACTAAGCACGGGTGAGCAGCTATGTCCGCTGCAAGCAGAGTGTTGTTCCTTCAGGTTTACAGCTGGAAGGGGCCTGGCTGTGTCACCTGGTAGCTGTGTTTTCAGCTTATTGAGGACACACCTGACTATTTCAAATCATGCTGCAACAAACACCCTTTTAAACTTGTCTCTGTGCATATGCAAATTCCTTGCTGAATAAGTTCTCAGATGTGCAAAAGCCCATCAAAGGCCATGTGTTTTTATCATGCTAAATAATATTTAACTGGTTATTAAATAAGCTGCACCAATTCTATATCCCCACCAACATTTTACAAGAGCATCTATTTCCTTGCTCTTTCATTTTAGTTGCTGTCAATTTTTAGCCTTACCAATCTGATAAGTGAGACCAAACCCTTGCTTTGCTTTGATTTCATTAGCTGCAAATGAGATTGTGCATTTTTTTTTCACATTCCAATACCATCGCCTGAACTAGCCAAGTGTTCTTTCTCTTAGGAAGCTATTGATTTCTGCATATTGATTTGGGAACCAGCAGCTTCCATGAATGCTCTGACTATGTCTAACTGCTTTTGCAATTGATTCCTTGAGCCTCATAGTTACAGAGGCACTGCATTTGAAATGATAATTTTGTCTTTTGTCCTGGTTAGTGTTTTGTCAACTTAACAGAGTCTAGGGTATCCTGAGACAAGGGAACCTCAGTTGAGAAAACGCTTTCATCAGAGTGGCCAGTAGGAATGTCTGTGAGCATTTTCGTGATCAAGGATGGATGTGGAAGGGCCCAGCCCTCTGTAGGAGGATGCCACTCCCTAACAAGTGGTCCTGAGTTGCATAAGAAAGCAGGCTGAGCAAGTTCTGAAGAGCAAGCCATTAACTAGCACTCAGTTCCTGCCTCCAAGTTCCCTCCTTGACTTCCCTCCACGATGGACAGCTTAAGAAATCCATTTCCTCCCCAAGCTCCCCTTAGTCATTGAATTTTATCACAGCAATAGAGAGCAAACTAAGACATCTTTACCACATTTGTTCTCTTTCTTAAATTTTTACAAACAGAAGAAACAAAATCAGAGATTTCTCTTAGCAAATTTTGACACTATGTTCACACTATGAACTGCAGGCAGGACATCACCTGTTGAGTAACTTCTCGGGCGTGTGGCAGTAGGATCTTTGTGTGCAATGGATCTTCTAACTTGTCCTTGAATGACTGACATGTTGTGCCCACTAAGCAGCAGCTCCTCATCTGCCCCTCCGTCCAGCCACCGGCAATTACCATTCTCCTCTCTCCTTTCTTCTTGACCACTTTAGATGCCTCATCCAAGGGGAATTATGCAGTATTTGTTCCTCAGTGACTGGCTTGCTCTCCTCAGCACGGCACTCTCTGGGGTCATACATTTTGTCAAATATGGCAGGATTTTCTGCTTTTTAAAGGCTGAGTGATATTCCATTTGTATTATGCACATACTGGCCTTAGCCTTTCATCAATCTCTGGACATTCAGAACGGTTCTACACCTTGGCTAACAATTTGTATATCTTCATTTCTTTCTCTCATTGGTAAACACTGTAGAAAAACTCAGACAATAATGGTGAGAGTGGGTGCACTTACCTTCTCCTAAGTTTGAGCAATGTTAATAAGTTTTAATCATAAAGAATTAATGCAGGCTTTCAGCTTGAGATGTGTTTTGTTTCATTAATGGAAAGGTTTTTCTAAGTTTTCCTCAAGCCTAATTTGATCAGACATTTTAAAATTAAGAGTGATAATGAATGAAATGTAAGGAAACCTTTTGCAAATGTTGAAATCTCTTTACCTCTGGATTGAGCACCGCCAAGCCATGGTCCTGTGTCTCTCTGAGTGTATTACCCCTCTTCCCTTTGTCATTATTCTGTTAGGATTCCATGTTGCTCCCCAGGAGAGAGCTTCATCCCTAGGACTCTCTCGTATGTATCATGGGATTTGAAATGCGTATCATGCTGGCTCACAACAAAATGTGGTAAGTTTCTTTATGGTTTTCTAGGAAGATTTTAGGAGCTGCACAATTCTCTGGATCTTTCTTCCCAAATTGATAATGTTCAATTTGTGGGTGAAAAAATTTTAAATGATTTATAAGGTCCATTCATGGCAAAAAAAAGTGATTAAATATAACTGAAAACAGAACCAGCAAGATGATTTAGAAGGTAGAAGCTCTTGCTGAACACGACTGACAACCTGAGTTCATCCCCTAGGCCCTGCAGTGCAGAGAGAACTAAACTCTAAATTGTCCTCTGACCTCCAACCAAGCTTCGCTCACACACACATCACACACAATAAATAAAATAAAACCTAAAGCAGTGGTAATTGGAATACAATGCTGCACACCTGTTTAAGTCTCTCGACTAGAAAGCCATAGACTAAAAAGGGATGCTTTGCACCCACAATTCAGCACCCACAATTTTTCACCATCTCACAAGTATAACAAACTTAACATCCATAACAGAAGATAGCCCCCAAAGTGATAGCCAATTACTGTTTCTAGCTCTAGGCCCAGGATCCTCAAGTTCTGTATTGTTGTGGCAATCATATCTGATTGGTATCCTAGCGGTCATGTAATTATAAACGATAACGTAGCCACTTCCAAACACACAGTATACAGTGGTAGAGGGATAGTGATGTGTGTGTGTGTGTACACACACACACACACACACACACACACACATCTCTGTTGAGAAAATGGAAACAAACAGTAAGTATGGTTGATACTGTAAATCACATAGATAATAAAGATTCTATTATTTGGCCCTGGGGTAAATTTCTTGATCAGTAATTATGGATGCCCGCATGTTTGTACTCTAAGAAAATCTGCCTGACCTCTCCATGGTCATATATTATGAAGGGTTGGGGAGCCATTCTCTAGTTGGAGAAGTCTCTGTCCTAGTATTTATACTGTTGACCTACGCATCCCAGTTGTCACTACAACTGGCTCTTGTAGTAACCACTATGACTGACCATCACAGTGACCACTATGGCTGGCCACATCAATGACCACCAGAGTGATCACGGTGGCTGACTATTTAGATGGACATTACAACTGACCACCAAAGTGACCACTAAGGCTCAACACCACAGTGACCACTACAACTGAGTGTCTGTTTACTGTTGATCTAAGGTGGGGTGCTTTAGGCTTGAGTTTTCTGGTTTCATAGACTCCTTTAGAATTCTTAGATCATAGATTTGCTTTCTGGTGTTCCCTTCCAGGTGAACTTCCCAAAATAGAAATCCTGCCAAGTTAGATTTTTTTTTTCAGTTGAACCTCTCTACCGTCATTTCAGTCTATTACAAAATGACCCTTCAAGAAATATTGGACTGTGTGGATTTTAATAGACAAGCATTTTCAGATCGAATCTGAATCTCTCCTAAAATCCTTAAAGAACAACCTGATTTAAGAACACTTGAAAATAACACAATAGAAATATTTTTCCCTCAGGTACTCAAGCCTTAGCTCCTCCGTGATCTTTTGCAGGCAGAAAAACTCACCCACTCACCAGAAGTTCAATAGAGAACAACAGCAAAAATGAAAAAAAAAAATCTGTGTTTGACACAATATGAGATAACTGATAGGCACAATCATAATTATATTGTCAAATGTTTCTGCCATTATAAGTCAGAGTCACAGCTAGCTAGTTCCCTGAAAACCAAATGAAATGTCAGTAAATCCAACGATGGAGCGGAGTTATTCTGTTGAGTGGGCATGTTCTCAATGGGAAAAGTGGTCCAGCAATTCCTTCGGTCATCACATACCAGGGGAATATCAGAATTCCTGGCTGCAGGCAATGGAGACTGAGTTTGATTAAAGCAGAAAGCGAATTCATTAAAGGACATCAGAGTGTACTGTGAGGTTTCATTCTAAGAGTTCTAGATGATGAAGTCCAAAGCCACACTGTGGGACTCTCCTGCTCATGAACCCTGCTGGTCCCCTTGGTTCTACCCTGTCCCTGGCAGCCAAATGGCTCAGAAACACCTTCATCAGCAACAGAAATTCCACTCAGAGACTCCTCTTTTTGTCACTCATTTCTAAACTAAAATCCTAAGTAGGCAACTGTGATTAGCAGGAATGAGGTTGTGTTCCTACATTCTAGACACCAAGAAAGCTAGAGAACTGAGTTTTCAGAGTTCTTTCTCAGGGACTGTGAGACTAAGTGTTCTCCAGATAAGGCAATGACTCAAAAAGACTCTATAAACCCCCAGAAAGCATGGTTAGTATTCATTTTGGGTCTCAGTCTCAATTTTTTTTTTTTGGTTCTGAAATTCACATTCAGGAATAGACAACTGTCAAAGTTCCATTTCATTACCTGCTGTAGATAGCAACTCCCAGAAGACCCCAGTCTATAACATGGAAAATGCAATTGGGATGAAGAATCTCTACCTTCTTCTCTGGAATCTTAAGTTGATTTTGATGATGCCATTGTTGAGTGGACTCCATGGTTTGTCAATCTGGTATAAAAGGATTCTATGCTCTCTGCAGTGTGAGAAAACAGGATACATCTGCTCCGGGTATAATCTTCTGAGATCTCTGCTGCCATGCCTCACTGCAGGTTCTCCTGTGGCTATCTGGTATACCCAGTCAGTTACTCTCAATGTTATCTGTCGTCTGACTTAGGATCTGCCCCTTCAGATTCAATGAAGTCTCAGTGTGTGTGTGTGTGTGTGTGTGTGTGTGTGTGTGTGTGTGTGTGTTTGTGTGTTTGTGTGTATTGGGGAAAGGCATGTGTGCTGCTCATGTGAATGTACACATGTATTATTCAGATGTGTGTGGAGGCCAGACATCAACTTTAGGGATTCTCTTCAGATGGCACTTACCCTCTTTTCTTTAGATTCCCTTACTGGGACCAGGGACTCACTGGCTGGCCCATGCGTTCCAGAAAGCACTTGTCTCTGCCTCTCCAATGCTGAGATTACAGATGCACACTACCCCACAGGGCTTTTCCATGAATGCTGAGATCATTTTCATCTTCCTAGCCTCGACATGAGATCTCTCTCCAGCTTGCTTCTTTTGTCTTGTTCCTCCTTCTATTACTAAGAGTCTCGGTCTAACACTGCTCTTGCTTTCCATACTTGATCCAAAGAACTGTTTTTTCTTTAGCATCTGAAATGATCTTACAGAACATTTACCAAGATGATGGTAGGTGAATTAGCAAGACTTTCCAGGTCCCTTCTTGAGAGTTAGGGCCACCATCAAGGCTTCTTTAAGAGGGAACATTGTCTTCTGTCCCGTTCCACCCTGCCAGCACACTCCCCTACCAGTGCACTAAGTTGTGGTTGATAATAGAGAACATTTGTCAATCCTCCTACAGAAATAGGATTTAATATAAAAGAAGGGTGTTATTTGAAAAAGAGTGGGTCCTCATTTACATACCAGGATCGCTAGAGGCTCTTCCGGCTCGTTCTGAGCCATATTTGATATGTAGGTTGAAAAAGAACAGACCTGATTCTAACTGAAGCCTCCTCCACCTCAGTGTTACAAACACAAGACCAGGAAAAACGAGGCAGATCTGATTGTGTATACTGGCAGCCTGAGACACACAAAGTTATTTCTTAAACACACAGTGAGTAGAAGCAGTAGTTTCCTGTCTTCCCTGGTCCTGCCTCCACATACTCAGCTAATGGGACATCTGTCTCCCTACCTCAGAATGTCAGGCTACTGATACCATTTCTCAACTTAGCAGTTTGCCACAAGGTTGACTTTCTCCTGTGTTGGATGAGAAGGATGCTTATAAACTTGCTTCCTTTGTCTCCAGCCCCTCTCCCACCAAACACACAATGTCAACACAGATACAGTGCTAACTGGAGGCCCCATTCCCCATCAGCTTCCCCCACCCTCTTTGTTTCTACTTCTGATGGCTGTGCAATTTTCTTTTCCTTTTTTTTTTTTTTTTTTTTTTGAGACAGGGTCTCACCCTGTAACCCAGGCTGGCCTCAACCTAATAGCAATCCTCCAGCTTCAGCTTTCCAAGAGCTAAGATTACAATAATGTGCCTCCCCACCTATTTATCTTTGCATTTTAAAAAATGTGTTTTTTAATGGGGTGTTTTTTGTGCTTTTGAGAGTTCAGTGAAGTTCCAGCAGAGTCCAGCAAAGGGCTCCAGTCCCTGTAGCTGGACTTACAGAGTTATCCAAAGTCTGTGGGTGCTGGGAATCAGAAGGGTTTTCTGAAAGAACAGCACATGGTCTTAACCTCTGAGCCTCCTCTCCAATCCCTCCCTCTACATTCTTAACATGATAAAATTCATATTCTGTTCGGCAGCAAAGACTAAACTGTCTTTGTTTTGTCTATAGAGTGGAATTAAATGCCGTCAGTGATGTTTTCCGATGCTATGACCACAGGATGAGCGGAGCCAAGCAGGGTGGGATGGCAAAGCATCCTTTCTTACATGGTTACTTGTTCTTCTTTAAGATTCTAACTCTGCTCTATTCCTATAGCCAGCATCTCCATTTCCCCTGCATAGCCTACAATATCATCAAGTCTATAAAGATTTTCTTTCCCTAGGACTTCTTTTACCAAGCTCTCGGTTGGCACAAAGACACCCTAGGATGTCACCTTTCAGCATCTTGAAAATATTTCTGCCCTTTACTTGCAGTTTGGCTGGGTAGAGAATTATTCCGCTTGTTTATTTATTTGTTTGCTTGTTTGTTTTGGGAAGTATCTCATTGCATAGTCCTAGCTGGCCTAGTACTCTCTATGTAGAACCAGGCTGACGTCAACCTCACAGAGATCTGCCCAATTCCAGAGTGCTGGGGCAAAGGCATGTAGCACCACAACTTGTTGTGTGTTTGATTTTTTTTAAGTGTCCTTTGTTTTCCCATAGTATGCGTATATGTATATATGTGTATGCACACACACACACACACACACACACACACACACACACACACACACATAAATGTCTCTCTTCCATGATGGAGAATTTCTCCAACTCTTGGGGGGGAGGGGCAGAGGGAGACTGGGCCTGAGTTCAAGGCTTTGTGCATGGTAGGCAAGCAGGCAAGCACTCCACCACTGATTGACATCCCCCGCTCTTTGTTTGAGACAGGGCCTTTCTAGATACTACTTCCTATACACAAGCTGACCTCAAACCCCCAATCCTCTCGCTTTAGCCTCCTGAGTGCTGGGATTACAGGTGTGTGCCTTTATGCCCAGCTATGTTTAATGTTTCTCAGTTTCTCTTTACATACAAAAGTGAAGAAGGGGACTGAGGAGCTTCTGCCAGCTCCCCCCCCCCCCGCCTTCCTTAGCCTAGGGCAATAGTCTGGAAACAAGTTGTTAAACTAAAAGGGTGATTCCTAAATTCCCAGATTGGGGTGCCTCAAGTGTTAGACCACCCAGTCCTCTAGCAAAAGCTGACTAATGTGTTTCCTTCCCCCCTGAAGGTCAAACTCTCAGGCGGGCGTGAATATCCCATCCAGAAACTGGAGAGTGGCGACTCCATCACCAGAGGTAGTTGCTCCCCTCTTATAGCCCAGACCCTGCCCATATCGCCCCCTGCCTTCCCCCTGATCCCTCTGAGCATGGCATTTGCACCCACCTGTACCTCCAGCCTCAGGAGGTGGGTGCCAGGAGGTGGCACTCTGACAAACAGCCATCCCTCCTCACACAGACCGTTTCCACACTATAAACCAGTAGGCTTCCAGCAGCTTCTCTTGACAGCAGAATGACTTTTATTAAAAGCAAAAGCAGGTTCCCTCTGTATATTATTTTCCTCTCCTCACCCTGCTCCTCCTCCTCCGCACCCTCCTCGTCGCTCCTTCTTTCTCCTCCAAGCTACACTCTGACCAAAAGCACTCGATGACATTGATTTCATTCTTTCTGGGGCCTTCAGAGGCTGTTAAAAATAATAAATTCCCGGCTACTGTTGACTGTGGCTCCGGCATGCTCGCTGTCATTCAGGTGACATCATTTACCAGCACAGTGGCTTCATCATAGCCACCAGAAGCACGGACTCGTTTTACACACTGTATGCTCCTGCCATATGGCTTTAAAAGACAAGTGATCTCTCCCAAGAAAGGACAGTTTAGAAGATGTGAACATTTAAATTCCTCAAAGTGGCAAACTTTCTGAAGGAATTTTTGTTTGTATGCTTGTTTGTTTTCTTTTGTTTTGTTTGCTTCCCACTGAGAGCTCTGACAACTTACTTCTGCTTACAGGTGATTTTTGGACTGTGAGCTTTCAGACTCAGAACACAGCCACCCACCTCTACCTCTGTGGGGTGTCCTTCTATATATATGTTGCTTTTATTGGCTAATGAATAAAGCTGTTTTGGCCAATGGCTTAGCAGAATATAGCCAGGCTGGAAGAGATAGAGAGAGAGAGTAGGTGGAGTCAGGGAGATGCCACGTAGCTGCCGAAGGAGAGGTGCTCAGAACATTTAACGGTAGGTAGGCCACAACCTTGTGGCAATACACAAATTAATAAAAACTGGTTAATTTAAGATATGAATTAGCCAGGAATATGCCTAAACTATTGGTTAAGCAGTGTTGTAATTAATGTGGTTTCTATGTGGTTATTCTGGTCTGAGCAGCTGGGAAATGAACAAGCAGTCTCCACAAACATACCTCAGTTTCTGGGCAGTCCCAAATTCAGAATCCAGACAAATTCTGCCCTTATTCCACATGATTTGGAGTTTGTCAACAGGCCTATGGCACCAAGTCTATCTCAAATGCCTGAGACCCTGGCAAGAGCTGTTTTCAAATTCACCTTGCTCTCTCTCACACTGCCTTTAAATTCTAGCAGAGGGGATTCGAACCTCTACTTATGGCAGGAATCTCCTTGCACCCCTCTTTGCCTTTTTAATTTTGTTTTTGGACATTTTGATTTTGTTTTTGTTGATATTGTTTTTGCTTTGAGACAGGGTTTTGTGTATCCCAGGCTTGCCTCTAACTTGCTATCTAGTTGAGAGTGTCCTTGGATTCCTGATCCTCCTGCTTCCGTGTCTCCAGTGCTGGGATTGCGAACAAGCTACTCAATGGACTCCTCTTGGCCTTTTGTCTGAGCTGAGAGTGGCAGCTCTGCTTGCAGCATTTCCTTCAGACAAAGGCCTCTAGCTGGAGTTTATGGTCCCATGTGAGACACCTTGGGTACAGTGCTACACAATGTCATGACAAACTTCCTAGAGACAGAGAAAAGAGGGCCCCTCAAGAGATGCAAGAAACTTGGTGTGTCTGAAATGCTGGACTCCATGAGATGAAGGGGTTTCCCCCTAAAGAAAAGATGAGTCTGTTGAGTTTCTGTGAAAGCCCTGGTAGAGGGAAAGCTGGTACGAGCCGGCGGCATCTGAACCCTCTGAGGACCAGGCAGTTGTGGTTTGCAAGGCTGTAACATACAAGTGTCTCTCATCGCTTTGAGATGCTGCTAAACTCCAGCCAAGGAAGCAAACAAGCCTCCCTGGTTGAGGGGCAACTGTGTGCAAGCGCTGCTTCTTGCTGAGAAATCAGAAGGAAGCCGGTCCGTAGCTCCCCCTCATGTCTCTTACAATCTACAGGTGAGAGAGGGAGAGAGGTAGAGAGGGAAAGAAAGGAGGGATCAGAGACAGAGAGACAGAGGAAGGGGATAAATAAATAAATGGGAAGGGGTGGAAGTGAGAGAAATGAAGGAGGAAAGAGAAAGGGGAGAAGGAGAAAAAATTAACTGGCGATAAACTCTGCAAAGAATTAAAATAGATTGGCTGTGCCGTGAGCAGACATGTCATTTATTTTGTCTCTTCAGGGAGGGTCACTCTGAGGAGTTGAAATTTGAGTGACAAGAAAGAAGTAGCCAGACAGAGTCTGTGTCGTTCAGCTGTCGACAGCTTCCAGACAGGCACCAGGACTCTCTGTTGAGTGGGATCTGCTGGCTCTGTGAGATGTGGGCTGACACCATCTTGAAGATGAGGGGATGAAGGCACAGGAAGTAGAAAACACCTTCTCTGTGTCACCCAGGGCCATCATTTAGATCTGGAATTATGCCCTCCCTTCCCCCACACACACACAAAGTTCAAAGCGTTAAAAGGCGGGAGCAGCATGTGGATACGAAGAACTTAATGTGGCCTTCGAAAATAAACTCTTTGGGGGAGAGGGACGTAGAGCCATGGCATGCAGAGCCAGAGGCATGGCAAACAGACTGCTACACAGACTCGATGTCTCCCAGACTGAGACAGATCCCTGCCCCCCTCACCTGGGTGATATGTGCAGCATTAGTCCCGGCTATGGCTTGTGTCTACAGCATGTGATTTTCTGTTCCCTGAAAAAGCTGAGAGAAAGATCCTGCCACATAACCCAGCTTAGAATGCCAGCAGATCTCCACTCTGAGGGCGGAGCATCCCAACCTGGTTCTGCCTGAAGGCCCCCCTCTCAGATACACAGGGAAGGAGGTGGATGCCTATCCCTGGCCCTCTGATTCCCCAACACTCCCCCTTCCAGGACTTTTTCACTGAAGCCCATTACGAGAGTATTTAGCAGCGTTGTTTTAAAATGTTTTATTCTGGTGAGTGTTGGGTGAATACAATTAAAACAAAACCTCCAAGCATAGAAACCTCTCCCCAAAGGTGGAGGAAGAGAGAAAAGGATTGTACTGTTGAGCAAGCAACAAGCTGGACTGTGATGCCTGTCAGGGGCTGTCTAAGAGATGACAAAGGCCAGAGCCCAGGATACTCGTGCCTTCAAGGTCAACAGTAACCAGCATTCAATCGAGAGGGTCGAACAGCGGGGTTTGTCAAAGTTCATCTTACACCCACTTGACAATGTTTGATAATTGGCTCTCCCCAAAGACAGAATAAACTCCTGTATGAGGGGAGGGAAGACTCGGCGCGCGCGTGTGTGTGTGTGTGTGTGTGTGTGTGTGTGTGCGCGCGCGCGCGCGCGCGCGCGCATGTTTGTGTGTATGTGTGTTTAATTGACTCTATCCAAAAACAAAAAAAAAATCCTGTGTGAGGAGAGGGAGGACTCAGTGTGTGCATGCATGTGTGTACGCACGCATGCGTGAGCATGCACGGGTATGACTGTCAATACACCTGTGCTATACAACATCAGAGGCCAACCTTAGATGTCCACTTACCTTCCACCTTGTGTGAGACAGGGTCTCTTTGTTTTTTTCCCACTGTGTACTCCAGGCTAGCTCACCTGCCAGTTTCTGGAGTGCTCCTGTCTCTGCCTCCCATTCTGCCTCTGCAGTGGGAGCATTAAGGATACAGACCCTCTTTATATGTCAGGCTTTATGTGGGTTATGAGAATTCGAACTCAAGTCATCAAGCTTGTGAGACAAGATGGGAGTTTGGGGGATTGGTGGCTCCTCTAGGACACTGTCTTATTTGATAATTACATTTCAAAGTGATGACCCCAATCCTTAATGGGTCTTTGGGTCACAAAGCTGGCAAAGGGATGTTTTGATTTTTTAAACAAGATTTATATGCATTTCAAAGAAACAGACAAGAACCTAAAAGTCCATGGTTTCTAACGCAAATGCTTTGAAGAAAGGTCCCCAGAAGTCTCCTACTTCAATGAAAAAAATTAAGTTTCTCATTTTTAATTTATATTTGCCCCTCCGTGAGCATAAGGAAACTAATTTGGCGAACTTTATTTTTAAATAATCCTTTGAAAATAGAAATTATGAAATGTTTCTAAGGGAGAAAAGAGGTAAATTTTCCTAAGGAGAAGTCTTGAGAGGAAATGGAAACCACTGTTCTCAGTGATGTAAAGCCACTTTATGCAAAACGGTTTGCACATTTTTAAGTAGCTTCAAAAGTCAGCAGTTGCGCAACCAACAGCAGTTGCCATGGTAGCAAAAGTTGGTGTTATTCTAATCCACTTGGTGATGATTTGGCTGGGACTGCAATTGAGTGTGGGAAGCCATGTTCTTCGTGGACTGAGTGTGCGTGTGTGTTCATGTTGGGGGTTGCACGTGGGGGGGGAAGGATAACTTTAACTGTATTACTGGTGCCGTGCACCGTTTTTTTAATGCAGAGTCTCTCACTGACCTAGAATTCTTCAAATAGGCTAAGCTGGCAGGCCGGCTGGCCAGTGAGCCCCGAGATTCTGTTTCCCTTCGCTGTCGCACCTTTGGGAATACAAATGTGGGCCACCACAGGTAGCTTTCTCTGCATGCATTGTGGAGATCAAACTCAGGTTCCTACCAGGTAAAGTTAGCACTTTGCTGACTTGGGTATCCTCCCCAGTCACTTTTTCCCCACAGTTCTCGTTTTAGGTACAGCGTACTGTGTAGAAATCAGGATATAAAATGTGGCGTTTGCACATTAGGCCCCATCAGCCACGAGTAAAGATGCCTTTGGACCTGGAAATTCAGTTTGGCCCATTCCTTCCCAATTACCCTCCCTAAGGACTGTGGGGCAGGGAGCGGGGGAGGGCAAGGAACAATCACTGTGAACTGGCAGGGAAATCCAGAGATGACACTCATCACCTCGGGCAGTCCACCAGTGACTCACACCACCTGAGGCAAAGGCTGCAGGTCCAAGATCAGAGAGTTGGTGGCAGTGGAGAGAACAGGATTCAGGGACTCAGCCTCAAAAGCAAGAGAAATAGCAGTGTTGATCTGGGAGGGGGGAGGGGGATCAGAGAGGAAATGGATTTCAAACATGAAGCAAGTGGAATGTTATTGACGAATTTAGGCTTGAATTAGCCAGACAGACTCAGCATCAGTATAAAAAAATAAATAAATAAAAATAAAAAATTAATAATAAAAAACAAGGCTCTGTGGCATCTTTCCCATACACAATTCTCACCTCAAGGGCTTAGGAAACAGTTTAGTCTCAAGCCAAATATTAACGACCATGGGTGCAGCAGCACAGATTCAGGTCACCCAAAATCCCATGTTTCAACATGGCAGCCATTTCATGAAGCTTTTGAATTTGTGTTACACTTATGTAGGGAGCACCCATACGGGGCTTTGGCACACACATGGAGGTCGGAGGACAGCTTGCAGTTGGTGCTCTTGATCCGCCATGTGGGCCTCAGAGAAGGAACTCGTGTAGCCAGGCTTAGCAGCAAGTGTCTTTCCTCGCTGTGCCACCTCGAAGACCCTAGTGAGGCTTTTAGAGTAACAGAACAAAGACTATTACACATCAGTGTGCTTTTCCAATATTCTGGTGGAATCGTTAGCTAGGCGGGTTAGGGCAGGCTCCAGCCTCTCCACAGCATGAGGGTCTAATCAGTCAATGGACCTTCGGACCATTCTGTGCGAGGAGCCCTTCTTCCCCAGAATTTCCATTCGCATGTTTTCCTATTGACCAAGCGCCACATTTTGGGCATGGGGGAATCAAATACTTATTTTCTCGCATTGTTAGGAGACTCATTCCTAGGGTCTAATGTACATGAGGCTGAGCAGAAGGCAGGGAAGCAATCCAGGAGAGAGATGGCAGGTAAAGTCATTAAGGAGCAAACTCCTGGATCATATTAAATCTATTCATTAGGCATTACGATCTGGGTCAAAGGTGTAGCCCTTCCAACTCACGGAGCACAGGCTATGGTGCTGCGCTTATACTGCAGAACCTCACTGTGACAACCACAGCTGCCTGCCTGAGCCTTTCTCGAGCCTCCAGGGATCGCATGGTTCACACTCAGAACAAGCAGAGGTCCATAGAGCTGACCCCCTTGGGAAAAGCAGGTAGTCATACACCCATGCCCCAAACTGCCAGTCTTCCACCAGGCAGCTCTAAGGTACAACCCAGCTCTCCCTATGGTCTCGGTCAGACAGCAACCTAGTTCCCCACCATAGCCACCCGTCCATTAATCCCTTCCCTTGCCCCTGTCACTATATGTTTTCTAAGACTATCTTCTACATAAGGCACTCTGTCTCTCCGACCCTGAGAGAGTCCCTCTCATATGCTAGAGCAGAGACTGTCACTGTCTGGATGGCTGTGAGGGGCCAGTGTAGTACTGAGTTCAGGGCCGCTCTCCCTTGCATCCACTGGAGGAGCCTCCCCATCTGCCGATAGGACCTCTAATCAAATAGAACCCAAGTGTTCAAGACAAGCAAACTGCCTTTCTTCAGTGTCACAGGGAGCCATGGCGATTGGAAGTAAACTAAGATTCTCCCACCCCCCGCCCTGCTTCTTAGACCTGTGAGCTCTAGATACTGGTTCACTTATTGCTTAAGGCCCTTGTAGCCCTTCCTGTGTCTGTGTTAATCAGGGTTCTCTAGAGGACCAGAACTGATAGAATGATCTATATGAAAATGAGGTTTATTAGAGTGCCTTGCAGGTTATGGTTCAGCTATTCCAACAATGCCTGCCTTCCAATGGAAAACCCAAGAACCCAGTAGTTATTCATCCAATAGGCTGGATTTCAGCTAGTTTTCATATTTGCCAGAATCCCCAAGGAAGAGGCTCTAATACCAGTGACAGAATGAACTTGCCAGTGAGAATGAGAGCAAGCAGGCAAAGAGCAAGCACTTCCTGCTTCCGTGTCCTTTATAGAGGCTGCCACCAGAAGGCGTGACCCAGATTTAAGGCGAATCTTCCCACCTCAAGAGATCCAGATTTAGGGTGAGTCTTCACACCTCAAATAACTCAATGAAGTCCTCTGCAGATGTATCCAGCCACTTGAGTTGGAGTTCATTCTAGATAGAGTCAAGTTGACAACCAAGAATAGCCATCATCATACTGTCCAACGCCATAGGTCCCTCCTGGTGAGGTCATGTCATTCAGAACACCATACCTGCCTGTGTATTCACAGGCAGGAGCGTCAGCTAAGTAGCTGTAGCTAGGCTAGACAAAGCTCTATCTAAAATGCTTAAAAGATCTATCAGAGCCAAGCGCTGACCCTGTAGGAGTTGAAATCAAGCCAGCACAGGTGGCTGGAAGCATTCTTCTGATGGTGCCCTTTCTAGCATTGTTAGCTTCACCTTTTTTTTTTCTTTTTTTTTTAATTT
>NW_004949110.1:620158-631988 GCF_000317375.1 Microtus ochrogaster
TGGAGCCTGTCCTGGAACTAGCTCTGTAGACCAGGCTGGTCTCGAACTCACAGAGATCCGCCTGCCTCTGCCTCCCAAGTGCTGGGATTAAAGGTGTTCTACATTTGTTAATACTTATTTTGTGGCCTAATATATGATCCATAGTGGACAGCATTCCCTACACATTTGAGAAGAATGTGTGCTCTGTTGCTGGTGGATGGAACATCCTACAAATACCTGTTCAATTCACTGAGTTTAAAATGCAGCTCATTCTGTCTCTTATGGGTTTTCTATCTAAATGATCTGCACAACGGTGAAAGTGGGTAATAAATAAACTAGCTGTACAAACCAAGGGAGGTTTCACCATGAGAGTGCCTTTGCTTTGAACAAATTACTTAACTTTTTATTTTTCCTTCATGGGGTATTACTAATTAATTAGGAAACAATTGATTTCTACAAGGACTCCGTTTGTTTTCAAAGCTACAGTATTAGCAGTTTGATCTTTGCGGGCATTTTCATTACAAACGAAGAGAGGAGACAGAAAACCTAAATTCAGTGTTACAGATCCATGTGTACACTGGGTGTTCCTCCCAATAAAGGCACATGAATTTGCACATGGCTGTGGATAAAACGCAAGAACATTGGTTGAATCAGGTCTGTAAGGGAACAGAGAGGCAGACGCTGAGTACCGTGCTGCTGAAAGTAGCCAGGGTTCTCAGGCTAACTGCATGGATTAAAAAAGGAAATATGCCAGGCAGGCTCTGTGGTGTGCACTGCACAGTGAGCATCAATGCAGCAGACACGTGGTGAGGCGACATGGACAGAGCTCCAGCGAGCGATGCTAAGGGAAGAGAAGTGAGAAGCAGCAAGACTCACAATGCAGTGCTCTAACAATTCCAGACACCCTAGAACAGCACACAAGAAGACCCACAAATGAAACAACGCTCCTGAAATGCATTCAAGTGGTGTCCTCGGTGGGGGGAGGGGGCGAGGAGAGGAAGGAGCCTTCCACAAGGGAATTTGTAAGAGACAGCACCGTAATACTTTTCAATTTCTTTTTCTGTTATGTGTACTTCATATTGGAATTTTAGTTTTACCCTTCTAAATCAGGAGGAAGTCTCCTAGCCACAATAATTTTGGGGGAAAGAAATATTCACCATCTAATTTTTTAAACTGACATTTATTTTATGATTCAAGGTTAAAAGGTGTAGAAATAAATAGCATCACTAGAGAAATGTACCAATAAAATTGGCAGAAAATTAAGCTTTATTAAGAGAATTGGAATTCAAAGCATTCCTTAGTGTGGGGGGATTTATTTACTTGATGATCTTTATTTGAATGGGAACAAATTTTAGTGACTTCACTTATTTTATGGGGATTAATTTCCTTTTCTCCACAGTCTTGCTACATAAACAGCATCTGGTACAAAGCTCATGGCCCAGGCATGACACTGTGATCCAGTAATGATTTTGCCCCCACTCAACAAAGGAACTTATAGAGCAACTTCCCAAATGTTTTCTCCCTAACACAATCTCCAGATGAGGTGAGTCTTCCAACCCACACCGGTTGTGGAGAGCAAAGAACTGGCCTGCGCTTGGGGCTTCTTGTAAACTTTCTGGATATTTCTCATCTGGATATTTATTTTATTAATAAATCAAATGTGTTATTTTGGGGATGGTCTGAGCTTTCTGATGATGTGGCATTTGGGCTACAAGAGAAAGGATACACTAGCAAGTTCTCATTAAACCTCTCCCTGCCTAAGTTTACTAATAGCCCCTTTACTTGAATAAATCTGGGGCCATTCTCTAGTCAACATGGGAGGAACCTCACAGGGAACAAAGACTAGGCCATGGTTCTTTGCAACTACCAAAATAAACTCTACCACAAATGGGAGAGGAGCAATGTGTGCACATATGCACACATGTGAAGCGGAGAGCTGATTTTTGGAACAAAATCTTGCTCTGTAGCCCAGGCTAGATTGGAAGTGTGATCCTCTTGCCTTCATTTCCCAAGCACTGAAATTACTACCACAAGTTTTAATCACAGCTTTTTGCAGCCAGAAACACTATTGGATGGGAAAGTTGGGGACAGCTAGAAGTCCAAGCAGAGAGAGAGTGACCTTGCCAGTAAGCCACTTGTACTCAGACTGGTCTCCTGCTTCGGAAAAGACCTAGGGTAAGCTGTGGTAGGGGCTGTACTACTCTGACCTTAAGGAAAGGGTCCGAATTGAATGTATGGACTTGGAATTAGATGGGCTTGATCTTGAACCCCTATTCTGCAGCTCCCCAGTTCTGTGGAGCTTTGTCTCCAAATAAAGTCACCACCAACTGTATTAGTTACTTTTTGTTGCTGAGCTAAAACACCATGAACGAAGGGGACTTACAGAAGAAAGAGGTTGTTGTGGATTATGGTTCCAGAGGGATCGTCTGTAACAGCAGGGTAGGCATGGCAGCTGGCAGACAGAGCAGGAAGCTGAAAGGTTACATCTTCAATCACACAGAGAAAGCAGAGGGAATGAGCCGGAAGTGGGACAAGGCTATAAACTCCGAAAGGCTACCCTCAGTGACACACTTCCTCCACAAGATCCCACCTCTTCCAAGCCTCATCAGCTCCCCAAATGATGCCACCAACTGAGGACCTAGTAGCAGATGCTACTTTTCCTTGCTTCTGAGCTAGCCTTGAACTTGCCTGGTCATGAGTTCTGCATGGACCTAGAAAATCCAAGTACTCTTCTGAGTATTCTAAGACTAGACTTTAAAAGCTGATCATCCCCGCCCTTGGACTCCAGCCCTGTGCCCTGCTGGCGAAACTGAATACTGGAGAGACACCAAGAGCAGCCAACTAGGATCCAGCTGTCCTGGCAACCTGGTGGAGTAGTGGGCACAGAGAGCTTTGAAGAGGTCTGAGTAGAGACAGCAGGGGGTAAGTGGACCTCGGACAATGCCCTGCGCCTACCGGGATAAGCACCTAGCCTTTCCTTGCCTCTAATGCCCAGAGCTGTGTGGTACCATCTGAAGAGTATACACTACAAGTGGCAAGGCTGAGCATGTACAAGTGTGTGCCTGGTGCTGTGTGGGCTGAGTGTTAGAAACAGCCTGTGCAGGCTCCAGGATCCTCACAGCCGCCCTCCCACAAAGCAGACCTCACTGCCACCTGCCCCTCCAGGGCTTGGGCCAGACTGCTCAGCTATCAAGCCCATCTTTTGGCTTACAGCCAGAGTGGGCTCCTGAGGGGACAGTTGGGGGCATGTTGAAAAGCCTTTCTCATGGTCTTCTGCAACCATCTCTTCTGCCACCATCACCAGGTGAAGACCTCCTTCCCACTTCTCTCCTGTCAGTCTTCTCTGCCCGAACCAACTACCACTTCACAGCTTCTTTCCCCACTCAGCTCCCACCCCCAGCAAACAGCCCCCGCTTCCCTTCTCCTGAGTCCAGCCCTCCTGTGTCATGGGGATCCCTGCTCATCTTCACAGCTGCCCCCATCCATAGGTCTGGAAGAAGAATCGTGGAACTCTATATAGCCCAGGATCCTCTCCTCTGCATTAGGCCTAAAGGAGACCGAAAGGACTAAGTCACACTCGTCACTGTACACCAGTGTCTAGCCTGCTAGTTAGTACACACCAGTCACCTGATGAATGTAGCCGCCTCTCAAGCCCTTTAGCCCCTGCCCTTCAGACTCTGGCATGGGTGAGAGAAGAAATGATGGGCTATAGCAAGGCCCTGCAGAGATGCTCAGTCCTGGTTTAGTTTCTATTGCTATGATAAAACAGTCTGACCCCAAACCACACAGGTAAAGGAAGAGGTTACTTGACACACACTTGAGGGGACACCTGTCACCAAGGGAAGTCAGCGTAGGAATTCAAGCAGGAGCAGAGGCGGGAACATGGGTCCAGGCCACGGAGAAATAAACTGTTTACTGGCTTGGTCCCTGAGGCCTCTCATATACTAGGCAGACCCACCAGTCCAGAGATGCTACTGCTCACAGTACGGTGGGCCGGACTCCCGTGTCAACCATTAACCACGAAAATGCCCCACAGGCCAAACTGATAGAGGCCATCCCGCAACAGGTTTCGTCTTTCCAGATGACCCCACTTTGTACCAAGTTGACACAAACTAACCAGCACAGGGTCCAATTAGCAAGATACGGAGAAAGGTCCCAAGCCTTAAAGTTGTTTTCCTCTCAGGGTCATCATGTACAGTGAGTGGTTCAGGTTGTTTACCACACAGACGCTCGGCCCAAAGGTCAAGAAGGAACTGAAATCCAGCCAATTCTCCACTTGCCACACTGTTTGTCCCTGCACAGTGCCACACACACCCAAAGGCACCCTTTTCCAATTCACACAAAAGACCCTTGTGGGTCAGCTAGAGCCCCTGCCCACCTGGGCAGAATCCTGCCTACCACAGCACTTTCCTGGCAGACTCAAGGCCCAAGGCTGCCAGGACCTCAATCCTAGTGCCCATGTAAAGCAAATGCTGTTCATCACAGGCAAGCTGACTGGCTTGGGTCATTCTGTCTCACAGCTTATATGTCTGGCCTGCAGTGTGTGACCCAGGAGCATAAATCATGAGGGAGAGTCGGGTCTTCTCACAGGTGTTAATATCAATTATGTTGGGCTAACAGAAACTCAGGGTGAGCAGGGAGAGTCACCCAATCAGCACCCAGCATTGCACAACTAAGCATCTAGGTGGCAAAAGCTACCTGGCCAATGCAGCATTGGGCTCAGATTGCCTCAAAAGATGCAGTTTTCCCAGACCGCATTCACAGATACAACTGCAGGACCTGAGAGATGGGTCAACAGGTAAAGGTGCTTGCCACTAAGCCTGAGTTTGCTTGAACACACACACAAACACACACACATTTTTAAATTTTTAAAAAGGTCTTAAGATGCAACTGCAGAGTCTCGGCTATCTCAATTTGAAAGAGAGCCTTAGTTCATTATAAAGTTCGTTAGCTCATCAACCAAACATGCTACCAATATGAATGCTCACATACGGATGACGACCATACAGAGATGATGGTGATGTCTTCTCAGAGCTTACGTTTAAGTCAAGAAGATAGTTTTCGATATATATTTATATACATGTACACAGATCTGGAGAGATGGTTCAATGGTGAGAACGCTTGTTCTGCAGGCATGGGGACCTGAGTTCAAATCCCCTTGACACCCACATACAAAACCAAGCATGGTCATACACAGCCACAACCCCAGTGCTGTCGGGGATGGAGACCAAAACACGAGCTTGCTTTCTGCCAAGTTAGTGCTAGGTTCAGTGAGAAACTCCATCTCAAGAGAATAAAATACAGAGAGAGAGAGAGAGAGAGAGAGAGAGAGAGAGAGAGAGAGAGACAGCAGGACATCACCCATCTTCCTCTGGTCTCTGCATACATATGGGCTCACATGGCCCCCACACAAGTGAACAGACAGCACACACATATACACAATGCAAGGGTGATGGCTCATCCTGGTTGACTACATCTGGAGTCAACGAAAACACAATCTTCTGAGCACTACGGTGAGGATTTTCTTGCTCAGATTATTTGAAGCGAAAGAACGACCGTAAATGTGGTGGCTCCTTCCAATCGCAGCCCAGATAAAAGGACACGGAGGAAAAAAATATGGCTTTAAGCCTCATTGCCCTCACTTTGCCTAGCAAGTTCCTCTGTCCCCTTCCTGCAGTATTCCTCCACAGATATCAGAACCAACCTCTTCAGGACTCCGACAGACTGGAGACCAGCAGATCTCCGGGACTTCTCCAGGCCTTCTGCACCAGATTGAGCTGCTGAGGCCACCAACCCCATGGACTGAAAGACTACTGGATTCTTGGCCAGTGTGAGACAGCCACTGTTGGGCTACCCAGACAGCATCTTGGAAGGCAATCTAATAAATCTCATACATACATATGATCTATCAGTTCTGTTCCTTCAGAAAATCCTGACTACTATAAGAAAGCAATAAAGTTGTTCCAACTTCTGTTATGTGTAATAAAGGCAACAAATATGAGAAAGGATAGGAGAAGCAGGCAGATGAATCTACTGAAAGAATGCCCTAAAAAGGACACAAAGGAGTTAGTTATATGGGGGGAAGACATGGGAACAGCAAAGGCTCTTGGCAAAGGCCCTGTGGCAAGGAGCAGGGTTAAAGCAATCGTTTGCTCTAAACCACTTCTTGCTGTCGGTAGATCCTGCTTCCCACACTCTGAGCATCCTGACTTTAAGAAGATACAACATAGGCCATGCCAGGCTTCTTATGCAGCTCTCAGCAGATGCAGCCAAGTGATAGTGCAGCTGCCAGAGCAGTTCAGGCTTGTGACAGTGGCGTTTCTAGCAGCCTCCAACCTGTGACGATGAAATGAGACATCCAGCCATCATTCTAAGCTGATAAAATGACCCCATGGATCCTGAGCCTCCCGTAGGCCCAGAGCTGATGGAGGAAGGTCATTGGTTAATTATAATAAAGAAACTGCTTGGTCCTCATAGGTTAAAACGTAGGTGGGAGGAGTAAACAGAACAGAATACTGGGAGGAAGAGGAAGTGAGCTCAGAGGTCATGCTCCCCTCTCCCGGGCAGACACCATGAAGCAAGCTGCCAGGTCAGACATGCTGAATCTTTCCCGGTAAGACCGGTTCTACACAGTTTATTAGAGATGGGTTGATGGGGATATCAGAATTAGCCAGTAAGGGCTAGAGCTAATGGGCCAAACAGTGTTTAAATGAATACAGTTTGTGCGTTGTTATTTCGGGGCATAAGCTAGCCAGGCAACAAGGAGCTGGGGCATCAGGAATGCAACTCGCAGCTCCCACAACACAGAGCCCCAAAGCTCTCCTCATTAAGGCAATGGAATATACAATACCTGCTGTTTCCCTGCACTCTTGAGCCAATGGCCCCCCAACCAGAAATGCTAAAAGGGACAGAGAACTCTCCACAGAACACTTATACTTTCATTCAGTCTTTGCTGATGCCTACTGAGAACACAACAGGATCTTCTCCCCAGGTGTGGTTCTCATGAAAGGAATGCAAGAAATGACCTTTTGACAAGGCCAGTGAGGGGGCTCAACAAAGGTGGGCAGAGGACCTAGTGGCATTTGGAGCTCCACACCACAGATGAAAATTCTAGCAAGTAAAAAACAAAGAAGATGGGGGAAGGCCAGGTTAACAACGGTACACAATCTGCATGACTGGCCGGGGCTCATGATGTCTCTGGAGAAATGGCCTGGCTTTTGAGGTCAAGCCTGGGCTCTGGGCCTGGCATTATTGTTGCTCACTGCATCACCTGGTGACTTGTTGCCTTGTCTGAGACAAGCTTTCCTCCCTGTGGAGGGACGGTGGCATTTCCCCCCACGGTCTCGGGAAAACCCACTGGGATGCCCCCTAAAGATGACAGCGCATTCCACTCCGACTTGCTCCTCCCCCATTCTCGTCATCATCTGACAGTGACAGCCCTCATTCCTTGCTTGTCATCAACAACTTCTCTGAGACTCCCCAGCTACAGTCCTGATGGCGGCTACACCGTGATTATGCAGATCTGCCCCGCCGGATATTTTTAATTAATTTTATTTTTTTTCTTTTGTGCCCCTCAACAAAGATAAGAGAATTTTTCCTAAGCTCATAGTACTGTCCTTTTTGTCCAATTTGACAGCATGTTGCCGGCATCTGTTTGACACTGTCAGCAACTGAAATAGCAATCCCGCTGCAGCTGCCTGGATTGGGCTCGTCACTGTCTTGCTAAGACAGCTAGGTGACAAGGGCCCTGTGGATTCTTTCTAGCAAAGCAAGGAGTCTCAGAAGCTTAATGTCAAGGGCCTTCATCCAGATGTGTGGTGGTGGAAGGTGGCATTTTAACCCCTGCTGAATAGGTGGCGTGTCCCCTTCCTATGCTGTGAAGCATCTCTGTGTGTGGTCCTGCACCCAGGCCCTTTTGCTCAGCATACTAGGAAGCTACTGTTTTATTCCACTTTTATTCTCAATATGTTATCTTTACTGTCCAGTCCAACCTAGTTTCCAATTGGAAATCCTCCTGCTTCAACCTCTGGAGTGCTGAGATATAAGCTATACCACCACACTCAGCTGCTATTCTTCATTAATTCTATATTTGCTAGCCTAACACTCAAAACCATTACTGCTCACAGCCATTCTGCAAAGCAGAGCTTCTACTCTCCTCCATGTGTGTGTGTGTGTGTGTGTGTGCGCGCGCGCGCGCGCGCGCCTGCATGTATGTGTGTGTGTGTGCACGCGCATGCGAATCTGCATGTGTGTGCGTGTCTGTCTGTGTGTATGTTTGTGTGTGTCTGCAAAAGAGAGAAAGAGAGAACACGTGTGTTTATGTGAGAATGAGCAGACATATTTGTGCCCAGCAAACATGCAGGTTTGTGTATAAATGTAGAGGTCAAAGATTATTTCAGATGTGCGTCTTCAGATGCCACCAACATCGGTGTTTGGTTTCATCATTGTTTCCATTGACCTGAAGCTCACAGAGCCCCAAAAATCCTCCTGGCTGTCTCCCAACTCTTTTGCCTGGGTTCTAGGCACCTGAACTCTGATCCTCACGTTTACAAGGCAAGCATTTTACTGAATAAACCAGCTCCTCAGTCCCAAAGCAAAGACTTCTACACACATTTCCGGGAGGCAAGTACCAAGATTTTAGGGAAGGAAGGGCTCACATCAGGCTAGCCACCAGTGGTTAGTATCTGAAAGACTTTGCAGAAAATAATCCTAGAAAAATGTTACACTTGGGGTTTGTGTCCACACATGGTTTCCCCACTAGAAAAGGTGCCCCTTCTTCAGAGACCCAGTGCCATGCCCGTAACAATGCAGCTTCAGACCAACTTGCCTCTTAAGCTCTTATACAATGAACTATCTAACAGCTGTCCATAGTGGCCCGCATGGGTAACTCTCTAATTGCTTAAGCGTCTGTTGCGTCTATAAGATGTAGAATTTTTTGAAATCAATAGTTCTGCTTCCTTAGTCTTTATATCTGCCCCATCCCTAGTGAAAAGCATAGCACAAGGATCTATGGGCTACCAGTTGAGTAAAACACATTTTCTCTGCAAGTTCGCAGGTGCCCTTTGTATAGCTTCACTTACGGCTCTCTTTCCGGGGTTCCACCTAGTTTCCCTGACCTTGGTAGGGTGGGAATATTCCATGATTAGGAATGAGTGCACACTGCAAATCTAGCCCCACAGCATAACCTGTGCAGTGGAACACCAGCCTGTTCAGGGTCCCTACCCCCCACCAAGAGCTCTGAGAGAGGGGCTGGGAGCAACGCTGTGTGCTCAGCTCCTTAGCAAGATACACACTGTTATAGGGTTTCTGGATGGGCTCCCCACAGCTCTCCATAAATGCAGGCTTCTGAGCCGCTGTCTCCCAAGCTCTGCTTGGCTGGCTGGCTGGAGCTATTCTGGGCATTTCTTCAAGTGTCATGGGGAACTTAAAACTCACCAGTGACAAGCTGGCAGATTCACTTACACAGCGAAGCTCCTGAAAGCTACTAATGATGCCGTGAGGAGACGGGAGACAAAAACCAGCAGCGTTTGGTTTTCGGTTTAAGGCATAAATATCTGAAAATGAGAAATCCCTCGGAGCTAGCTGCCCCACAGAGCAGCTAGCGCTCTGTTATGTAAAGAGCTGCAGCAGCCAAGAGGTCAGGGCATCACTGCAGCAAGGCTGTCTGTGGGCCTCTGCCCAAGCCTGTGTGCTTCCTGAGGGCCACATTCCTTGTCTATGTGCAGGGCCACTGCTGCTGTGGCCTGGTTCACCAGGTGTTGGGAATGCGAGGAGTTCGTCCACTCGTCCTTCTGAACAGGAGTGCAGTGCAGACACTGCAGGGACAAATTTAAATGTGACTTTATTATACCTCAGCCCTTTGAAAGGAACTGCTGAAGAAAGCAGAATGATCCTTCCTTTCCCTCCTTGAGGAGACCCAGGAGGGCTCTATATCCAGTGGGGGAGAGAGAGAACCTGACTTTTTTATTGCTATTGTTTTGAGACAGGGTCTCTTACAGCCTAGACTGACTTCACACTCACCGGGTAGCTAAGACTAGCCTCAAACTTGTGATCCTACTGCCTCTGCCTCCCAAGTACTGGGAACATACAGGCTAGAGGTATATGCCACCACACCCAGCACCAAGCTATTACTGGCTAGCGTGGAGGCACCGGGTACTGAGATGTCTTGCCCTAGATAGGCAAATGTTCTGTGATGGTCTGGGGGAAGCTCAAACTAACCGGAAACACATCATTCTACCAATGGAATCGTGTCAGATTTAACCCCTGGAAACTGGTTTATATTGAACAGCATAGTGTCTCTAAAGCTTCACAGGGTCAGCTTTCTTTTTCCAGGGTGCAGATGTACCACACAGAGGCTGGCCATTCACCTCTTGAATGATAATTCAAGCTCTTTGCAACTTTTGACTGCGGCAATAAAGCTGTTATTGGCATTTCCGTACAAGTTTGTATGGACATAAATTTTCGTTTCTCTGGGCAAGTGCCCAGAAGTGTGATTTAGGGGGTCTCAGAGTAAGCACACGCTCAGCTGCAGAAGAAACTGTCAAGCTTTCCCCCAGCAGCTGTACAATTTTGCATGCCTACCAGCGATGGGTAGAAGCTTCAGTTGCCTGCATCCTTACCAGAATTAGCACTGTCTCTTTTTCCCCCATCTCCTTTATATATGAAATGATGGCTCCTCATGGCCAAATTTTTATTTTCTTAACAGCTAGTGACTTTGAACAATCTTGTTGTATGCTCATTTGCCATCCATGGGTCCTGGTTTTGTCTAATTTCTAATACAATTGTTTTCCTGCTGAGTCTTGAGTGACATGTATACATACATATAAATATCTATAAACACGTATCTCATATTCAAGATGCAGATTCAAGATATGTGGCTTACAAATATTTTCCCTCAATATGTAACTCTCCTCTTGTCTTCTTGACAAGGTCATTTTTAGTTTCCACTAGGTGTAAGTATTGGTATTTTTCTTTAGTAGATGATCTCATCTTTCTATTATTGTACATACTTACTCTTCAGGCCTAGGTCCCAGTGATTTGATTCTCTATTTCAGAGTTTTCACACTGCATTTGTATCTGGGATCCATTCTGAGTTGATTTTTGCATATAGGGAGGTTTAGCCAGAGATTTATATAATTGCCCACGGGGATCTGATTGCTCCAGCCCCCTCACTGGAAGAATTGCCATCCTCAAGTGCTCTACATCTGTCTGGATCTGCTTCCAGGATTTTTCTTCAGTCTCACTGATCCCTGGTTCATCCTTCCACCAATATCATACAGCCAGGTGACCCCTGGAGAGATTCCTGACACCTTTATCCTTTTTTGTTGTTTTAATTTCTTCAGCTATTCTAAGTACATATTTTAGAATTCTCTTATCTATGATAAAAAAAATTCTGCCACAACTTTTATGGGAATTGCTTTAGAACTGTATGAAGAACTGACATTCTAAGCTGGCTGAAATTTTAAACCCAGGAACACAATAAGGCTTCATTTATTTAGGTATTTTCTTTCCTCAGTTAGCGTCTACACTTTAAGCTGCTTGGTTCTGTTATGCATTTTGTTGCAGTTATACCTAAGAAATTCATTTTTGAGCAATTGTAAAGAATACTGAATTGGTGAATGCACACAGTGTGTGTGTGTGTGTGTGTGTGTGTGTGTGTGTGTGTGTGTGTAGACCAGAGGTTGATGTGTACCTTCCTCAATCACCATCCACTTTATTTTTTGAAATGGGGCCACTCATTAAACCAAGAGCTCATCAATTTGACTAGGCTGGCTGTCAAGCAGGTCTCCACCTCCCCGGCACTGCAATTACAGCTGTGCACAGCACTGAGATTACAGCTGTGCACAGCACT
>NW_004949110.1:632835-650712 GCF_000317375.1 Microtus ochrogaster
CAGTGCTAGGAATGGGAGTCGGGTCTTTACATGCACAGTCAGCACTTTAACCAATGAGCCACCCTCTCCAAGTTCTTGTATTTTTAATTTTGATTTCTGTGTGTTTATTGCTACTATATAAAGTGATATTGATGTTTGTGTTTGTACTTTGGCTTGCCTCCTTGCTGATCTCATCATTCTGGTATTTTGGTTTTACTTTGTAGACTCCTTGGAATATTTCTACATAGCTAATCATGTGACTTGAAAATAGGTACAGTTTCATTTCTTCCTTCCTAGACTGTATATCCTTTACTTTATTTTCTTCCTTTATGAGATAGTAGGGCTTCCAACATCACATTAATTGTTTAAAGAAAAATTAACATTTGCTCTACACAATATATTCTAAAAAACAGATTAGGAACAACTTCTCAATCACTCCCTAATACCAACATTACCAGGATAGCAAAGTCAAACAAATGAAGTTCAAAAATAATAAGGAAATAAAATCTATGAGTACAAAATTTTAAATCTTCGATAAAATACCAATACATAGAATTTAGAAATCTATACAAACTAGTACTAAATGAAGTGTCTTAGGATTTTCTTTTAGTATCTGCCCCATTCTTTTATTTCTGACTTCTATAATATTTTTCTTCGTTATAATATTATCAGTGAAGAATTTATACAATTATTCAAAAAAGAAAAGGAAAAAAGTTCTTTTAACCACACATAACTCCCCCCTGCCACAGCTGCCTCTGCAAAGTGCACATGAGTGATGAGAAAGGATCCGACAACAAAGACGCTCGGATTTCCACAGTGTTCTGGGAGCAAGCATTTTGGTTTGGGCTTTGTTTTGTTTTCCTTGGAATGTAGGATTTATTCAATGGCATGTTTTTATCCCATCCATTTTATTGTATTATTGGCAAAATTGTTCACAATGAAATCTACCACTTAATGAAACAACTTTTTCTTTCAGTAATTACTAAATGGAGTTAGTTTCCCAGGATTTTTCTTTGCAATCTTTTGATGTTGGCTCAGGAACAAAGTTTATCAGTCATATGAATGATATGACATATTTATTATCTACCATATTTATAGGGTTAAAAAATTAAATTTTCAATAATAATATGCAGAAAAAATCATTTGATGAAATTCACCATTTTATCGTTTTGAAGAAAAAGATCTTTCCAGAAATGAAAACTTCAGAGATACAGCCTCAGCTTGAGAAGTAGCATCTTTTTTAAATAATATTAAGAAAGCAAAGGGCTAGGGCTTAGTAGTTAAGAGTACTGCTCTTACAAAGAACCCAAGTTGGGTTCCCATCACCCACATGACAGCTCACAATCCCCCACAACTCTAGTTCCTGGGGACCTGATGTCTCTAACATCCACAGGTATCCTTATGTACACACACACACACACACACACACACAGAGAGAGAGAGAGAGAGAGAGAGCAACACAATCATCATCATCTGTCGCTTTTTGTTCTCGGCTGCCCAGACACGAAATAATCTTACAGAAACTGTGTTATTTGCAATACTGTTTGGCCAATAGCTTAAGTGTATTTCTAGCTAGCTCTTATATCTTTGGTTAATCCATTTCTATTATTTTATATTTTACCCACAAGGCTCATGGCCTACCGACAAGATTCTGACTGGCGGCTTGCATCTTTCTCCTCTGGAGGCTCACTGACTCTGCCTTCTTTCTCCCAGCATTCAGTTTAATTTCCCTGCCTAATTCTACTCTGCCATATCACAGGCTAAGCTACCTTCTTTATTCATTAACCAATAAAAGCAACACATATACAGGCAGGACAATGGTCTTGTACCCTGTAAAGATTTGTCACTTGTATTCTTTTAATAAAATGCTGGTTGGCAAGTAGTCAGACAGGAAGTACAGGTAAGGCAACCAGGCAGGGAGTATAGGCAGGGTGATCAGAACAGGATAACTCACCCAGACACAGAGGAAGCAAGATGAGAATGCCTCGCTGATAAAGGTACTAAGCCATGTGGCTAGCACAGACAAGAATAATTGCTTAATGTACAATGTAAGAGTTAGTTAACAAGCAAGTCTGAGCTAATAGGCCAACCAGTTTGTAATCAATGTAGGCCTCTGTGTATTTCTTTGGGACTGAATGATTGCTGGATTGGGCAGGACAGAAACCTCTGTCAACAATCATCATCATCATCATCAAAAAAAAAAGCAAATATCTTCATCCTTTTCCCCATACCCTCACCACTCTTTTCAGATACCATGTACTTTGGCATATTTTTCCTATTATCCAGTTTTTGTGCTAGAAAATAGGAGACTTGGAAGGTGGAGTAAGTATCAAGAAGGGGGCCTGTTTCCACTGCAAAGGTGAACCCTATGAAAGGAAATGAGAGAAACCCTCTCTACCAGGGAACAAGGCTGAGGGAACCCTGGGTCTCATAGCCCAAGTGGAGCCCTGGACATCTTCCTGAGACTTTTCTCCCAGTTTTCACCCACACAGCACAGGTGACTTATGCTCCAACTACATAGCTTCCAGCTGGAGATATGAAGCAGAAAACTCATCCATAAGTGGTACTGGGGACTGAGGTGCTTCAGGAATGTGCTGCTTGGGCTGGGGAGATGGCTCAAGGGGACAAAGAGCTTACAAGCATTGAGGCTCAGAGTTCAGACCTTGTAAATGCTACTTGAATGTGGCAGCCCATTTGTAAATCTGGTGTTCCAACGGCAAAGACAGGGAATCACCAAAGAAAGTTAGTTTGCTAGACTAGCCATGTTGGTAAAGTGTGTTCATTTGAGACAGCCTACCTCAACAATCAAGGTGGAGAGCAATCAGGGAAGCTTGCTGATGTCAACTCCATGTTTACATATATGTGCACACACATGCCCACACAAGCACACATGCCCATGAGTAGAAAAGAGTAGGCTCTTTACTAAGAAGATTCCTCCATGGCAACAGAAGGGTTATCCAACAGATGTGAAAACTGCATCACAGGAACACAACACAACACACACACACACACACACACACACACACAACCAACTCGTGAGCCCTCCAAAAGCTCATAAGGCCTTGACTACTTAGGGACTGAAATGGATTGAATGCCTGATGAAGAACTCAAAAGATTATTTGTAAAAGTGATTAATGACCTCAGATGAATCTAATAAAAATAAAACATTGAGATACTGCAAATAAAAAGGACAGTATAAAATAGAGAAGATGACCACATGAGAACAAAAATATCCAGGATGGAGAAAATGCTACCTAATCATCAATAAAACAAATGAAACTTTAGAGAGAGAAAGAGAACAAGAATCCAAGGGGTAGAAGCCACTGAGATTAAAAGGGGAAACATAGAAAAATCTACTCAATACGATAATAACAAAATCTCCCAAATCTTGGGAAACAAATCGGCTTCCCAACACAGGAGGTTCTGACAGCCTTAGTAGCCACACCATTTTTCCGTGCTACACTGTCAAGATGCCGGAGCACAATCCTCCGAAACTACCAAGACCTCATTGTCAGAAAGCAGGGTCGCAAGGCGCAGATGGGAAAGGTGATTGGAGGAAAGTTGAGATGAGCTGTAGGTGAAAGGTAACGCCTGGTGTGAGGGCCCCTTGCTTTGGACAGAGGGAGCAGCACAAACACTAGAGTCCTGAATGGGCCCGGGCCTGAAAGAGCTCACATAGCTCCTCGTGAACCCAACAGATGGTGCAGAGCAGAAGATGCCTGGGCCTTGAATAGTGTTCAGGTGACTTCAAATTTCATCCTAAGAGTCGCTCAGGGGCTATTCTCAGAAGCTATTGTTCTTGCCTCCGGAGAGAAGCCAGACCCACAGCAGGGAGGGGCACCAGTGAGTAGACCATTGAGACTTGAAAATCTAGCACACAGGGGAGGGGGATACAAGCTTGAAAGCCAGAGGACGGCTGGTGGGAGTTGGTTCGCTCCTTCCACCAAGCAAGCTCCGGGATCAAATGCGGGTTGTCTAGCTCGGCAGCAAGCACCTTCACCTGCTGAGCCGTCACACCAGCCCTCCAAAAGTTTTTAACTGAAATATTTTCTCAAAGGTCTTTGCATGTCCCTCCCTGTCTTATTATTTCTTTTTTTTTAACTCGCTGCTTTTTAATTTTAAAAAGTAGAAAATACAGATAAGAAAGAAGAGAGACTGTTGAATCTAAATGAGAAACAGTGCACATATGCCTCCCTCCCTCCTACTCCCCTAAAATGATTCAAAAGATCAGATTAGCTGGGCCTGTCTCCAATGAAGGGGGTGGCAAATCTTGGAATTATTTTTTTATATTATTCTGTGCTTATAAGTCAACTCTGTATATGTAACAGAATTTGATCCAAAAGTGTGAACAATGGAAAGACAAGAATGGCAGACTGAAGCGCTAGGGTCCTGGATGAAGGTCTAGCTAGCCCTGACTTCTATGACCTTGAGTTTGTCACGGTTACACCCAAATGGTAAGAAGTCAGGGATGAATTATCTGAATTTCCTAGCAGCTCGGTATGAATTAAGTTCCAACATCAAATAGAGCATTGGAACTGGTAATCAAGACAGTTTATGAGTCAGGTAGTGGTCGTCACGCCTTTAATCCCAGCACTCAGAAGACAGAGGCAGGTAGGTGGATCTCTGAGTTCGAGGCCAGCCTGGTCTACAGAGCAAGTCTGAGGCTAGCCAGGGCTACACAGAGAAACCCTGTTTCAAAAAACAAAGAAAGAAACAAAAAGGAGTTTATGGAAGGCTATTTTAAAAGGTTTGAACAAGAAGTAGGAACACACAGAAGCCATCACAGTGCCCTGGGATAAGTTCCTCCCCTCCTCCTGAACAGAAGGATGGAGAACAGGGCTTGGAGCATAGAGACAGTGCAGGGAGAGAGCACTAAGCAATGAGGTTGCAACACCAACCTCTCTCTCCCCCACTTAGTACAGGAAAATGCTCCTCTTTAGCCAAACGCAACGGGAAGCCTTTTGTCTAAGAGAGACCAGAGACTAAAACCAGACACCAGGGCCACAGGGCTGGGTGGAGAGGAGCTCAGGCTAAGCCTGCGGTGACAGGCGGGAGCACAGACACAAGCTCACTGCATTTGATGAATGTACTACCCTCTCCCTGTATCAGCTGTGATCAATGGGGACGTGTTTACTTTTTCTTCATTTAGGGTGAGCTACAGCTGGCTCAGTCATCTGTGAATTCTTTGCTCTGGCTTTTGGAAGGACTGGGTGGTCTCATCAGCAGGTCACTGGAAGTCACTGTGTCGTGAGGATGTAAAGGGAATGAATTAGTCCACTCTTGGCTGCTGTGACAGAAAGCCAGAGCGGGTAACTTAGAAAAAGCAGAATTTTGACTCACGGTTCTAGAGACCAAGAAGGGCAAACCATGGACCAGCATCTGGCAAAGGCCTTTTGTGTTGGTCATAACAGGGTATGAAGGCGAGAAAGCATATATGAGAGAGAAACATGTGTCGAACCCACTTATTTTCCCCGGAGCCCATCCCTAGGATGATTCACCCACTCCCATTGATAACAGCGTTAATCTGCTTATAAGAGCAGAGTCCCCATGGCACAATACTTCTTAAAGGGCCCACACCTTGATACCACAACAATGGGGTGCAAACGGCAGCAGGTAATGTGCTAAATACAGCACCAGAAGTTTGAGTCTGGTGGGATCAGAGCTTGGGAGCACATGAGCAAGGCGACGCTCTTTTGTCTGCCCCATGTTTGCTTCTTAGTCTGCAACTGAGTTCAGGACCCTAGCAAGTTCCTGCACCACCAGGACACTGGAGGCATTAACCCAGAACACCAGTTTCCCTCAGAGCCCCATGCGCTTCTGCCACTTCTGCTCACGGCTGCCAGGTAGCGGTGCTGACCGCGGGTCACAATTAGAGCTGTGTCAAGTGTCTTGTAATTTACTGAACTGAGCTTCTAGATTTATGTCACTCTCCAAACCCTGTGAACCTGATGTGTGTCTTTCCCAGAATCCCTTGAGCAATCACAAATGGACTAGCTGCAAAACACAACAAAAACAGCCATCGATTTCAATATGTGCAAAATAACGCAAAGTATATTCTCTGAGTGCAATGTAACAGAGCCAGAGATAGGTAAAGCATGCAGAAACTTGACGTGGGTTGTCAACAGACATTCGATCACAACTAGATGGCCAGGCATGGTAGTGCATGTCTTCCTTTAATCCCAGCACTAGGAAGGCAGAGGCAGGTATGTCCTGGTGAATGCAAAGCCAGCTGTAAATGGAGACTGCTCATTCATTTCCTGGCTGCCCAGACCCAGATAATAGCAGAGAAACTATAGAAATTACAACACTGCTTGGTCTATTAGCTCAAGCTTCTTACTGACTCTTATATCTTAAATTAATCCATTTCTATTAATCTGTGTATCAACACGAGGCTATGGCTTACTGGTGAGGGTCCAGCATCTATCTCCTTCAGCAGCTACATGGCATCTCTTTGATTCTGCCTAGTCTCTCTATATATCTCTTTGTATATATCTTTTGCTTTGAAGACCAGCCACGTCTAGTCAGGTCCATGTGGTGAGACCCTGCCCTCCACAAAATAGTAAAACAGTCATATGGTATCTTGAAAAGTGGGAACAAACGATTTTGGAAATTATATTACCAAGATTGACTCAAGAAAAGATAAGTTAAATAAATTAATATAAAAATCTTTCATGTTTAAGGGGGTCTTGTCTAAAAGATAGTATATCATTTCTATGTTAAAAAATACATTGATATATTCCACTCATTTAACGAGCAAATTTAAACAGATGAGCTAAAATTTTTTAAAATCAGAAAAATTCAAATTAAATTAGTATCTTAAAATTAATACATAAATAGCAATAACTTCCTTTTCACGCCAAAATGTTCACTTTTAATACACAAGGTGTAAGGGGATGTGTCTGTAATCTCAGCTACTGTGAGAGTGGAGAGGGAGAATCTCGAGGTTTGAGCCCAGCGTACACAGCCCAGCAAACACCCATCTCAAAAAAATTAATTAAGTTGAAAACACATGTTCCCAATAGCAGCCACTAAATTAAAAATATCTAGAAAAAAATGCAAGCCATTATAAAAGAAAAAATAACATTCATGGCCAAGATCAAAAACACTGATGACAACTTAAGCTGGAAAGAATATGAGGTAAAGGGAACACTCCTGCATTGCTGGTAGGAGTACAAGATGGTACAGCCCCTTTGGATATCAGTATAGTGATTCCTCAGGAAATTAGGAAGCAATCTTCCTCAAGACCCAGCAATACCACTTTTGGGTACATATCCAAAGCATGCTCAACCATGCCACAAGGACATGTGCTCAACTATGTTCATAGAAACATTGTTTGTCATAGCCAGAACCTGGAAACAACCTAAATGTCCCTTGATCGAAGAATGGATAAAAAAAAAATGTGGCACATTTACACAATGGAGTACTAAACAGCAGGAAAAAAAAATGACATCTTGAAATTTGTAGGCAAATGGATGGAGCTAGAAAACATCATTTTGAGTGAGGTAACCCAGACCCAGAAAGACAATTATCATATGTACTCACTCATAAGCGGTTTTTAAACATAAATCAAAGAAAATCAGCCTACAAATCACAATCTCAGAGAACCTAAACAACAATGAGGACCCTAAGAGAAACATATGTGGATCTAATCTACATGGGAAGTAGAAAAAGACAAGATCTCCAGAGTAAATTGGGAGCATGTTGACCTTGGGAGAGGGTTGAAGGGAGGAGGATAGAGGCAGGGAGGAGAGCAGAGAAAAATGTAGAGTACAATAAAAATCAACAACAACAAAAAAAGAATAACATCCTACCAAAACATTAAGGACAAAGAATTGAAGAGATGAACTTTTTGATTAGGAAGACAAAACGCTATAAAAGAAATAATCTTACAATATTTTTCTATAATCCCAGTCAAAATTTTTCTGGAGCTTGATAAAATGAAAATACTTAAGAACACTGTAAAGCCCAGGTGTGGTCGCACTCACCACCTTTAATCCCAGCACTCAGGAGGCAGAGGCAATGGATCTCTGTGAAGTTAGGCCATGCCTATTTTACTGCAATGATTAATAAGATAAGCAAGACACTATGCAAGCTCTATGCATCATGCATGGAGTCACTGGTTATACATTTATGAAATATGGATAAGTCTACAAGAAAATAGAAGTTCATCTTCAAACCTAAATTTTTAATATGAACAAAAAATCAAAAGAAGGAATGCCATGATTTTATGCAATTAAAATTCGATAAATTAATAAAATAGATGAAAATTAATACACCATGAGATGTTATTTGGGGGGCTTTCTACTGAGCGAATATTTAAGAAACTGGACAACATCAACATCTTGACAATAAGATAAAGAAACTGGCTTTCTCCTCCTCTGTTGGTGACTCACAGTAAAGATGAGGAGCTAACCTACTAGAAATGAAGCAATACAAACCAGCATTCAAGTGTATATCTTCTCACTCAGAAGTCTCTCTTAAGAAACCCAGACTGAGACTGGAGATGCACATACAACCATAACCTTTGTGCTTCACTGCCAAAGCAATGAACTGGATCCAACTCAAGTGTCCATAAGAAGAAGATAATTGAACTTGTAGTAGTTGAAGGCAATTTTTCCACATAGTATGAAGGCGCTAAAGAAAGAGATTGGGTCTATAAAATATCAGATGCTATAGAAAGCTATTTTGGTGAATGTTTGTGTCTAAAAAAGAGCAAAAGAATTTTATAGAAAATTTAATAGTTTTTAAGAAGAATCTTTGGTGGTTTTATCTCTTTACTCCTTGTGTGATCTTATTCATCATTTATTTTACAAAGAAATGACTCTTAAAAGCAGACAGAATAACATGGCTAATACAAACGAAAAGTGTTAAGTCCCTTGCTCCACACTAGGTGTCCGGTCAAGGTGATCAATGGAGCCAGAAAAAAAGAATCAAAGCTCCCACAGACAAGGGACACATGTCCAAAAGTTCAATAAACTGAATGTGTCTTTTCTAAAGCTTTATGGGTTACCTTTTTCATTTTAAACATGTTACCAAAAAAAGCAAAAATTCTCTAAGTGCATCTGTGCACACGTGCGCACACACAAATGCACTGTGGTTTGTCAGCCCCTGCCCTTCCCTGAAGGAGAGGCTAAGTTCTTGCCCTGAAAAGAGTGTGTTCATTTCTACCAACTATGCCAAGGTATTGTGTTGTGTGGTTTTGGCAGTGGCAGCAGTGGGGGGGGATATAAATTATAACTTATTTACTACAGATAGGGCAGCCATGACAGACCAAAGAATTTCACCCAAATCTGGCTTGGTAAACCAATGAGATTTTTGGGGTTACTTACAGGGCATGGGTAACTCAAAACAGCTATATTCCTAACCCATACCGCCTTCAAAATATGGGTGCACCCTTGGAGTTCCCTGCCCGACTTGCAGGCATCTCTCCTTAAGATTTCCTCCTCCAGTACCACCACGAATCCCAGCAATTGCATCTGCTCATCTCTCCCTGGGGTGGTTTTAATGAGGATGGCCCCCATGGGCTCAATACTTAGTCATCAGTTGGTAGACTGGGAAAGATTAGAGCTATGGCCCTGTTGGAACAGGTGTGACCTTGTTGGAAGAGGTGTGTCATTGGGGGTGGGCTCTGAGGTTTTAAAAGTCCACACTAGCTAGGCCCAGTTTGTCTCTCTCCTCTCTCTCTCTCTCTCTCTCTCTCTCTCTCTCTCTCTCTCTCTCTCTCTCTCTCTGCCTGTGGATCAGAATGTAGAGCTCTGTTACTGCTCCAGCATCATGTCTGTCTTCATACTGCTACACTCCTCACCACGACGCTGATGGACTAATCCTCTGAAACTCTAAGCCATTCCCCAATTAAATCCTTTTTTTTATAAGCGTTGCCTTGGTCATGGTGTGTCTTCAGCAATAAAACCTTGACTGAGAGAAGAGCCTTGTAAGTTTCCTGGACTTCTTGTGTCTTAGGAGCCTTCCTCCTCCTTCTAAGAGAGAATATTTCAATTCAGAAGAATTAACTACACAACACATGCCCACCTTCTTTCTGGCACCTCTTATACTAGGCAAGGAGTGACCAGTTTCGTAAATAATATTGCCTTAACCAACATCATTAAGTGGCTTCCAAGAGCCTTGAACTTGATTCCAGGCCAATGACTGCCAAGAGGCCAAAGGTAAGACTTGGGTTTCTGCCTGTGGTGAAACACACACACACACACACACACACACACACACACACACACACAATATTCACACCACTTAGATAAGAGTAATCAAACTGCCAGGTGGGACGCTGACCGTTTCCCTCAAACACAACAGGAGCCAGGGCCACCCTTCCAGCATGGTCTAGCTCATCAAGAAATCCCAGAATCCCAGGAGATTAACAAGAGCACGTGACTCCTCCACCGCTCCAGTGCTGACCCAGGCAGGAGGAGGCAGGGAGATCTTTCTGTGGGCATCTCGCAGAAGCTCCTAAGTAGGATATGCATGTCCAGCCTCAGTGATTCTGACTTCACTGGCCCAGAGGAAGGCCTGAATACAGACTTTAAATCTCTAAAGTACACCGGAGTTCAGAGCCTCGGAAGTGGGCTCAATTCTGATCCTGACAGGCACTTTTGGTTAGCTTGTCTTCCTGTGCCCCATGAGAAAGTGGGTTTTCCTCTGGCTCTCCTAGAGCCACACAGCAAAGGAGTTCCTAAGCTCCTGCAAGCTCCAGAAGGCAGGGACTATGTTTTCCTTATCATCGTGCCTCCAGGGCCCAGGCGACAGAATAAAACGTGTGAGTGAGCGAACAAATGCGTGAGCCCCATCCTCTCCCACCTCCCAGTGCCCAACATCTAATAAATGAGCTGCAAAGCAGTGAAGCTGCATCGCTGGCAGACTTGTCAGAAATGTCCTTAGACCCTGCCCACCTCCACCGAAGGAGAATGTGCGCTCTGACAGCAACCCCCAGCATTGGTGTGCCCCACGCAGCATCACCGGTTCTGCAGTATATTAGGGAGTCTCCCAAGCTCCTGAGATAAAAATGTGTGTGAAAGTGCATAACCTGCCCATAAACCTGCAGCCCAGGTCAGAAGAAGCGTGTCCTGTGGGTCTGCCTGCCACACACGCTAAACCTTGGCTCCAGCTCACCTAGAGATACCCTCTTCCCCTATCGTGTTCCTTGGTGGGATGAATGCCAACCTTGATGCAGCCCTAAACCCTATTCTACATAAACCCCGACCTGGTTCAAATCCCACCTCTGAGGTGTTCCATGAAAGTGGTAATAAGCGATTGAACCAAAGCCCAAACTATTCAGAAGGCTTTAGGGAAGGTGTAATGTCCTAACTGAGGCACAGCGCTTGTAACAGTGCCCTTTACCAGGGTTTTTCCTTGGCCTCCTCTTAAGAGGCTTCCTAATAGGAATTCACATAAAAAACCCCAATCCTGGACATTCTGCTTCCATCGAGAAAGCAGGGGAAACTGGGCATGTGCCTGCACTCAGGACGCTGAGGCGGGGAGGATCGGGAATTCAAGCCAGCATGGGCGATATAATAACGTCGTTTCTGAAAAGAAGAGAGGGTCTTGGTGGGAAGGAGGAGAAGAGCAAGTGAAGAGAAAGAAGAAAGTTAGATAACATGTAAAAAGGATCACAATTTCCCACAAGATCTCTCTTGAGCAAGTCAAGGATGCCTAAAGGGGCTTTAGCTCTCTGCCTTTTTTGTTCTTTTGATTACCTGCGGGGGAGGGGGGGGGATACGCGATACAGAGGAACACCCACCTGGACCAATGTGTCCTGAATAGGGACAGCTCTCCATTCCAGACCATGATGCATGTTGTGTGTGTGTGTGTGTGTGTGTGTGTGTGTGTGTGTGTGTGTGTGTGATCTAAAAGGGAAAGGAGGAAGGGCTTCTGTGAGGAAAGATGGTGTTCTTTCTCCAGAGGGCTGCGCGGACACCTGTCCTGGCTGCAAACTGTCAGCGCCCGGCGCTGCTCCCAATCTCAGGTCTCAGCGAGGCCGCTGCCCTCTGCGGCAGACGGCGGTGCGCGCTCCCCACTCCAGCACCAGGCTGGCCCGGCAGCCCGCGCGCTCTGCCGGTGCAGCATGCGGGCGCTGTGACGTTCTCGGATAAATGCCGTGTAACTGTGTAGGCGAATGGGAGCTAAAAATAAGAACGGAAAATCTATCATTAAGGTATCATTGCGCCAGCGCAGCTATTTGAAGGCTCCCATGGTCCCTGGCGCCTGCGTTTGAAGCCCGCCTTCAGGCTTCAGGGGTATTTGCTGAAAACTCCCAGCAGCGGCTTGCCAGCCAGACCTTAAGGTTCACCGGGTGACGCTGGCAATTATGGCAACATTCAAAATGAAATAAAATAAACGGTCACCTCTAGCCTCCCAACCTCACCCCCTATCTTCTCAGATCGCTGGCGAAGCCGTGGCGGAATAGGGCTAGAAACTGAAAGGAGTGAAATCCGAACGGTTATGCAAAAACTAGAACATATTCCATTCCTTCGCTATTCACCTTTCTCTTATTCGTCCACCTTGGATTAGAAAAATAAAGTAGGGAAGGGAAGTAAGGGGAGGCTTTAGGAGACAAAATGACAAGTGGGGCTTATCCTAGGTCTAGAGTGCCCCGCGGCTGGGCGCAAAGAACGCAAACTCCAGGGATGGTGAGTCTCCGGGGTTCCATTGGATTAAACGAAAATTGATCTGATTTGGTTTAGAACACCCGAAGTCTAGAGGAAGAGGACAGGGACAGGGAGGGAGGAAGAAGAGTGTGTGAGGACGAGAAGTGTGTGTGCGTGCGTGTGTGCGTGTGTGTGTGTGTGTGTGTGTGTGTGTGTGTGTCCAGGGAGGGGGAGGAGGCGCCAAGGTGCAGCCTGCGTGCGGCTCTGCGCCTCGGCGGGGCTGCGTGCGTGTGTCCCTGTCCGCGCTGCTGAAACGGGCTCTTCGAGGGATAGGCGTCACATGACTCCGCCTGCCCCTAGCCAGCGCGCAGACCGCCCGTCCCTCAGTTTGCTGGGGGAGGGTCGGTCGACATCTCCCGGGGCCCTGGGGCTCTGCGGAGAGGAGAATAGGTTCCAGCAAGGAATGGTCCTTCTAGGTTCAAGAAATCCTAGCTCGGCGCCAGGTCCTGGAGTGTAAATCTTGAGGGGGTTGGGGTGGGGGAAAGAGAGGGAGCGATCCAGCGAGCGCCAGAGAGAGGCAGCGCTGCGCGCACCGACGAGGGGCTGCCGGGTGCCGCGCGAAGAAGATGTAAGCGCGTGGGGTCTCGCTGGCCTCCGAGCACCATGCAGAAAGGGATCCGGCTGAACGATGGCCACGTCGCGTCCCTGGGACTGCTGGCGCGCAAGGACGGCACACGCAAAGGCTACCTGAGCAAGCGGAGTTCGGACAACACAAAATGGCAAACCAAGTGGTTCGCGCTGCTGCAGAATCTGCTCTTCTACTTCGAAAGCGACTCAAGCTCTCGGCCCTCGGGGCTCTACCTACTGGAGGGCTGCGTCTGCGACCGCGCGCCCTCCCCCAAGCCCGCGGTCTCTGCTAAGGAGCCGGCGGAGAAACAGGTGAGGGAGCTCCACGTCCTGACCTCCCGCGCCCCTGCTGAGGCCCTGCGGGTTCAGGGCCTTCCACCCTGCTTCGGTGACCGAACTTTGACCCTTCTACTCTAAGCATCTAGGGCGCGCTCAGCATCTTCCACTGGCAGGACCGACTGGACCGAACTGGGAGGGTGACCCTAGGGCGGGCAGGGACTGCGGGTTGGGCGCTGCTAGGAGCTGCAGCCGCCCTTGGCGGGGTGAGCCCCGTAGTGGGCGGGGACAGGGAGGCTGAAACTTGGAGATAGCGATGGAGATGGGGTCCAAAGGGCCGACACTGGTGAGGAATCTGATCAATGTCCGACCCAAAATGGTGCCCCTAACCCCATCCCCACCCCCACCCCAGCTATGATAGCTGTAATCTTCTGCCTGAGAAGTGGAATTCTTGGCATTTAGGCTTGGGAAGGGTAAGACAGACGTCGGAGCGTCGCCGTACCTCGCCTTCCGCAGCTAGGGACGGAGAATAACCTGTGCTAGCCTGGCCGAGTTGGGGATTGCGGGGCCTGGGTGGAGGGGGGTCGTTTGTGCGATCGAGTGATGGTGTGCTGCTCCTAGCTGGTTCTGGCACCACTAACGAACCCCAGGGTTCCAAAGACCGCTATGATGCGCCGGGAACAGGGCCAGGGTTGCTGGGGAGCCGTGGGACAAGTGGGCTCTGCTTTCCTCCCCCGCCCCCTGCGCCGCCGCGTCCGCCGCCGCAGTCGCCGCTGTAGCGCGGCGCTCCTTTACTCTCTCGCTGGCGTTGCCCAAACAACAGGGCTAAAGGGCCAGGCCGCGATGTGCGGTGGGGCCTGGACCTGATTGATAGACGACCATTGAGGGAGGAGGGTCACCTGCAGCCGCCCAGTGGGAACACTCAGACAGAGAGAGCTATCTTTAAGCTTGATGTCTCTCCCTAAGGCATCTGGTCCCTGGCCTCTAGGAAGAAAAGAAAAAGTACATGACAGTGTATCCAAAAATGTCATCACTGGGAGAGGCCTGACATCCATGGGGCTCAGCCACCTGGCTATTGCCTAGATGGGGACACTGAGGCCCGGGGATAGAGCTATTTTCTCTTGCCCGGTGTCATAGCAGGAGTCAAAGCCACCCAAGATTCTGGGAAGACAACAACGGGGATCTCAAAAGCATACAGCCTGGTGGCGATTGAATTGACTGGGATGAAAACCTCCCTTGAAGTCTCCTCCCTAATTAGGACAGAGAGCTGCACTCTGTCCCTTCAGCCATCTCTTTATACCTTGCACTCAGCCCCCAGTGTTAGGAGACAATTTCTGAGGGAAAAGGGAAGACTCTGAGAGTGACCAATCAGGAGGCCAGACAGGCGCTCCCAGATGGCAAAGAACAGCAGTTTCTTTAGCTAATAGCCAAATGGAGCCTCCTGGGCTCAGCTAGAACAGTCAGACCCAGGCTGCCAGCCTCTCTTATCCACTTGCTGTCTACAGCCACAGCACACCTGTATCTACCAGGTGACTGCACCCTCGGTCAGGGCTCCCTCCATGTCCCAGCTCCCTACAGCACAGAAGGAGCTGAGTGCCTGAGTGGGAAGGAAGGCAGGAGGAGCAGGGAAGCTAAATTGGTTGAGGTCCAAAGCATCTGCTCTCAGGTTCCCTGAACTAGAAAACTGACAAGCTGGAGGCTGAATCTCAGCTGAATGGTTTCTGGGCTCTGTGGCTTTGCTTAACATGCAGGCGTCCTCTGAACCTGTGTTGAATACAAAAAATAATGGCACAAACCCTGTCTCAAAAAAAACAAAAACAAAAACAAAAAAAAATGGGACGGACCTTCCCTAGGGCTTTGGGAACACACAGCCAAATTATGTGTATGAAAAGATTCTCACAATACAATTAAGTGGGATCCTAGCTGGATTAGAATTATATTATGTCAATCCACCTTTCCCATTTCTTTCAGGCTGAGAAAGTGAGGCCATAGACAGACAGGGAGTTGTCCAACATCAAGGAGCCTGGCAGAATAAGACTTAGAATTGACCCAGCATCTAAAAACTATTGAAAACGGGGTCCCACATTGAGTCCGTGTCAGCTAGCGCTCATCTTGGACACTGACCATGGAACAGATGGGACTGCAGGCCAGTTAGCGTCCTGCGCACTTGTTGTGAGCCATTTATCAGAACGCTCAGTCCCTGGGGCTTATTAAGAGAAGAGGGCAAATGGGGAGCAGTGGGTGATGATCTGCTGTGGCCCAGTTTGGGGGGTTCTTGTTAAAGACTCCTGTTTTATTCCACACACTCATACCCAAGTTCCCTTCAGCTCCAAAGGAAGTTCAGCAGCTATGGAGTCATAGTTCTCACTGCTCTGACCCATTCTTGTGTACAAAACTTATGCTCACCCCCAGCTCTTTAGTAAAATCTGTGACCCTCAGAGCTGCTTCCCTGTTTCTTTTGGGCGAGGACACCCCATAGAATAAACTAGAGAGTAAGGTGATAGAAGCCTCGGGCCACTCTGTGACCAAGTTTAGACCTAAACCAAACCTTGACTTCACACTCACTGGGCATGTGGCCAAAGCACCCAAATTAACAAGTCTAGAAAATGCAACCGTTTTGACAAGACTAGCTGGTGGTATCGGGTGGAAGTCAGTTTTAAGGGGACTTCCTTTTTGCCTAAGTCTAAACCCACAGGAATAGAGACTGAGTCTGAGCTAGGAACCGAGCAGATGCACGGAAAATACTTTTTGAGCTGCACATGTCTGAGGTGTCATATGTTGCTTCCATGTGTCATATCCTGAGGACGGACTGAGTGCTGGGCACTAGGTCTCAGAAGCTGATGATGCAGATGTTGGGATCCCAGGGAAGATAAATACAAATCAGAAGGTATACCACACCATGTGAAGACCTTGGCCTGCTGGATGGCAAGGTGTTATAAGAGCCAAGGCTGATCTGGCGCCCTCTCACCCGCTGTACCTAGACTGGTCAGACTATGTTTAAAGCAAGAGGATTTTTGTCCCACACTAGCTCAGGCCTAGGTCTCCAGGGTCTCCTGAAATGACATAGACACATCTTGTCCCCCACCTTCCTTTGCTTCTGCAGGGTACCCCTCCCATGTTACTTACACAACCCTGACTTCCTCTCTTTCTGTCCCTGAAACTAAACCCCAAAGCCTGGGTGATATGAACTCAGAGCCTGGGTTCAGCATGCCTAGAGATTGGCCGTAGGGGCTCCAACCCCTGCTTCTGAATAGAGTGAATTCAGCTTTTCCAAACCACTGAAATAAACCTTCTAGTGCCAGGTCCTCAGTAAGAGATATTTCCAAACCAACCCCAGTACTGACTACACTCCCTCCAATCAGGAGGGCCCAAATGTGGACAGAAGGTGTCTTCTGATTCCCTAGAGAGAGAAAGGATCCACACAGATGCCAAAGCCTCCGAACCTGATATAAGCTTAGGCTCAATGAGCTGGGAACCTCCCAGAACAGCTCTCCTCCACCAGGCCACTGTTATTTCCTAAATGACGTGCTACTCAAGGTCCTAATCTATAGGGAATATTCCTGGTTACCCTGGTAGATTGAATGCACCAGGTTTACAGGTGATGAGACAGCCTCTGCAGTGGCCACTCCCCGTAGCAGCGAATGTGAAACTTGCCGCTCTGGCTTCCCCTCTCTACAGCTATGTCAGCCTCCCCACCATCCAGATCTGGAACATATTAAACTCCTGCACCAGCCAGGAAAAAAAAAGGTAGCCAGGGTGTGAGAGAATGAGGCTCCTCTAAAGGCCACACCCTTCACACCCAGCTTCCTGTGGTCCGAGCAAACCACGGCTGAGGGCAGCTCCAACTCGAGGGCTCCTGCCTGCAGTGAGCTGGCAAGGCTGAGCTGGGGTGCCAGCACGTAGGGGTCACTGGCCCTGGAGTCACCGTGTGGAGCACTCCTTTACCCACCCTACCTCTCAGCAAAAATAAGACCAAAGTGGCTCCCAGAGGATGCCTCTCATAAGAATGGAACAAAGAAGGCTGCACTCCCTGCCACACACTTGCTGGCAGTAGGGCAAGGGTCAGGGACAGATGATATGGAAACTTAAGCTCAAACTCTTACGGTCGTTGATTTGCTCAGGCTGGTACTCCACACTGAGCCAGGTTCCCATCCCACAGGTGCCGAGGAGAGAACATTACCCTCTACGCACTCACAGAGCTGTGTCTCACACAGTACCTGCCAAGGACAAGAAATACTGGCTCCCTCCCAAAGAGCCCCTAGAGGACTCTCTCACCAGCCCCTCTGTGGTTAGGAACTCGGCCTCATCTCCATCCACCGCATCCTATTCCAGGTCCCCCTCTAGGGAACAAACATCTCCATCCACCGCATCCTATTCCAGGTCCCCCTCTAGGGAACAA